>NC_137007.1:4782068-4907068 GCF_032717465.1 Coenobita brevimanus
TATTACTATTATTGTGTGGTAGGTGGGGGCGCTCACCATCCACTCACTCGATGTAGTACTGCTGTTGGGTGTCTGCCCTTTCCTCTCCTCCATCCATCTTTCCTTCCATCCTTTTGTGTCTTTCTTTCCTTCATTCTTTCCTTGTCATTCTGCCTACAGGTGACTTTACACTCCCTCTTCTGTCTTTCTTTCCTTCATTCTTTCCTCTTCCCTCTGACTGTGGGTGACTCTACACTGAGTGACAAGCCAAATGGTCTCCTGTACACTAGGAAACCATTTACTACGCTGGGTGGTAACCATATAACTAAATTTTGGCGCCTGGTGGTTTAGTGGGTAATTATTGCGCTCCAATCGGATTGAGCCGGTGAAGGTTTATTTCCAAGGGGTGGTTGGGGTTGAATGCTCATGTAATGATATTCAGGGATGAGTGAGGCTGGCCACTCTCATCTTAAATGTCGGGACCAACTGCCTAGCCCCGGGCACCTACGCTCCTCATGGGGCAATGTAGGATTGGATGATGGATGGATGGATGGATTATTATTATCATTTGCATTTTCCACATTAATAGTCTACTGCATGTTACTTAAATTTTTCAACACTGACATATGCAGCAGAAACAACACAGAAGAAAAAATAAATAACGTGCAACATAGAGAAATGAACTTGCATTGAAAAGGAAGTACTGAGCCTTATCACTCCTTCACTACGAATGTCTAATATCCCACGTGAGAGAGAGAGAGAGAGAGAGAGTCGCCTGTCTGAAACATGAGTAAAACGTATATCTGTCAATGTCGTAGTTGTTCCAAACTCATATAAAAGTGAACCCTGTGGACTGAAGGCTGAGAATCGCTTCTGCAGTCCACCATCCTCCTTTCGTGGGGTGGGGAGGGAGTTACGGGACGTGTGTATAACCAGGCAGCGTCACCACCTGAAGGCGTCCCTCTCCAGCGCCAGACGTCACAACGATAGGGAATAAAGGCTCGTCGCTCGCTCTCTCTCTCTCTCTCTCTCTCTCTCTCTCTCCTTTTCCTTCCTCAGCCAATTCAGTTACTTACCTTTCATTCCCAACTTCTTCCTTTCCTATACAGGCTCCTTCTTGCCTTATATCATCTCCTTCTCTCTCTCTCTCTCTCTCTATCTATCTATCTATCTATCTATCTATCTATCTATCTCTCTCGCCACTGTTCTCTTCCTTCCTCATCCTCTCCCATCACTCTCCTTTTCATCTCTTCCTTCCTTTTACCGTCTCTTTCCTACTTCTCTCCAATCTTTTCCTCCTTTATCATTCATTTCCCTACAGATCTCTCGTCCTTTCCCTCTTAACTCTGTCCTATCATTTTCTTTCCCATCTCACTTCTTTTCATATTAATCTACTTCGTCTTGCCATCGTGCGTTTCCTCGACCTCATGGCTTTATTACTGGACCTACGAGCCTAACAATTACTATGCGTGTCCCTCCTCGGTATCCCACAAACGCCTTTCTCAAATTTTCGACTTAGGTCTTTGAAATAGTTTTATAGAACAAGAGAAGAAAGAAAGAAGGGCGGGGTGGAACTACAGACCTACCAAAATACGGGCGCAGATCACCAGACGCCCAAATAACCATCCCAATAGGAGTTTGTGTTTAGACTTCGAACTCAGGTAAGGTGCAAGGCGAGTTACATTCGAACGTGCCGTCTGGCCTATAAGTTCTGCTCTTTCCATATCACCTACAGATACGACCAAATACATGATTTTTTACATATAAGAAGCGAATTTTGAAAAACGACATATATCTGCTTGAAAATGTTACCTCTCACGTCTCTCCCACTGCCTCTCCCCCTTCCCTCTCTTTTCCCCATTATTTACTGTCACCTCATCTCTCTTCCCCACCCTCTTCATCTCCCCCTCCCCCCTCCTTCTGCCCATCATTTCCTCCTCGCCCCCTCCCTTCCCCCCCACCGGACGCCCTCCATCATCTTAAACCCGGGTTATATAACTTTATGGTCCCCACTATTCCTCCCTCCCCACTCCCCCTCTCCATTGTCTCCTCCTCCCCTCTCTCCTCCTCTTCCTCTTCTCATATTCAAATCAGGGCAGTAGGGCCAGACTCTCCTTGTGTCTCCGTCTGTCTGTCTGCTTTCAAATACATACATACATACAGATATACATACACATACATACATACATATATACATACACATACATACATAATACATACATACATAATACATACATATACATACATACTGTACATACATACATACATACATACGTGTACAATATATATAAAAACAAATAATAAGGCAGACAGACAGACAGACAGAGACAGAGATAACATTACGAGAGAGGACAAATTTGAGTATGAAATAAGCTATATATAAAAACGTTATGCTTAAGACCAGTATATAGTAGTAATCGGAAACTCTCTCTCTCTCTCTCTCTCTCTCTCTCTCTAGGCTGCTGTTATTACACTATTGCTAATAATGCTTCTTTAAGGGATTTCTCTTTTTACATCCGGTATATTAGACAGACAGAGATACAGACAGACAGACAGGAGACTGAGATAGACGGTAGACAATGACATTCACAAACAGGAAAACAGCCAGACAAACAGAGAGACAGCCAGACAAACAGAGTCCCATCCAACACCTTTTCAACTCTAAAGGGGGGAGGGTAAATAGGAAAATGTGGCTGGTAAAACATTAAGAATAAATAAAAGACTCACGCGGTGGTACACACACACACACACACACACACACACACACACACACACACACACACACACACACACACACACACACGGAGATACAGACCAACAAATATAGAAAGATGGGCAGATATAAACAGACAGATTGAGAGGAAGGGCACACACACACACACACACACACACACACACACACACACACACACACACACACACACACACACACACACACACACACACACACACACACACACACACACACACACACACACACACACACACACACACACACACACACACACACACACACACACACACACACACACACACACACACCAATAACAACATTCAGGGCCTAAAAACCAAGGAACACAAACAACACGAGGTTACAAAACACACAAGGGATTTTGCGGAGGAGTGGCGGGGCGTGACGAGAGAGAGAGAGAGAGAGAGAGAGAGAGAGAGAGAGAGAAACAATAATATATTCTTTTCCTAACACACACGCGCGCGCGCACACACACACACACACACACACACACACACACACACACACACACACACACACACACACACACACCATTTTTAATCGTTTCTCATTAACCCTTTCAGTGCAATTTCCCTTTTATACAATTATCGCTACCATCAGACGATTTTACTCAGGAGGGAGCCCTCGTGGTGAAGGGGCTAACTCCACTTCACACTTCTACTCACTTCTCCTCACTCCCTATCATCTTGACAGGGTATGATTTATGAATGTACAGTAAAATCTCTTTTCAATCCAAGGAGTTTGTTTCCATCCCCAAGTGTGACAAGAAGAGAAAGATAATTATAAACCATATCAAAATTACATGTCGATATAAAACCTAAAGATATCACTAGCATTTTACGACTACTTTCATAACCAAACAGCATATGTCATGAAACGCGCAGATCAATGTGTAACTGCCACTTCATGCAACAAGTCCATTACAACGCATGGTTACCAAGTTAAGGCATTTTCTCGGTATTATACTCCATTCATTCATTCATTCTTTCATTCATTCATTATTTATTTATTTATTATTTTTTATGGAGAAGAGTCGAAAAATAAATGGGCCGGACTGGCTTGGACTGTAGTGTGAAATGCGAAACAAGGACAGTACACTCGAAGATGGGCACTGAAGGATCGCCAGAGTTATTCGTCAATGATTTCTCTTTGAAATTCGAGGGGAAAGATGACTCAAAAAGAAAAGAGGGGGCGGGGGGCGCAGAGGAGTGTTTGGGTCTGCTTGGGACGGTACCGTAATAAGTGGTGTGTCAGGGCAGAAAGAGCTGATTTGTAGGCTGGACGGTAAATATACCTCCTAATATAACCAACTAGGTGGAGCAAGTGCCTAGTGGATGATATGGGTTGATAGGATAGTTATTTATATATATAAGAGGTATGACGCTAGAAATATACTCTGTGAAGATGTAGGTTGTGAATCAGATGGTAAATTAGTAAGTAAAGAAAATCGAATACTGATTTGAGGGGGATGAAGAAATGGAGTGAAGTAGAATGAGAGGAGTGAGAAGATACTGAGAGGGTACCTAACCTAACCAAACACAGCACAACATGGCCTTAATAACCTAACCTAACAAAGGCCAGCCAACCCCCTAGCCCCCATCCCTATAATGCCATGCTGGGTGACGCTCGGCCGCCGTCCTTGGTCAAGATAAAGGCGACACGCGGCAATTTCAGGGCCTCACCAGCACGCTTAATCCACCTCGCCTCAGTAAAAACGTTGCTTTTATTGCAGGGAAACGACAGGCTCAATTTAACTCCTTTACTACAATTACGTCTTTATTTTTGTATTCGTCTTACCTTTATCCGATTCCATTCACCTTAAGGAAGACTAATCTTGGTCAAGGTGTACAATCAATCGCTATTAACTCCTTCTGTGCTTGCATGCACTGAGTATTCTTACTTTGTTCTAGCTGCCACCAGAAAATTTTATTCAGCTCGAGATTTCAGATGTTCCATAATCATTTTATACTAATAAAAAATCAAATAAAATAACACGTTACCCTCTCACTATTAGGAAACAAACCACCACACATACACCCTTCTCCACCACCCTGAACCACACGTTCAAGAAAACAACCCTCCACCGCATACAGTCCTTTTCCACAACCCCCAACTACATAACACTTACGTAACTGATACACGATTTTAAATAGAGAAGTAAAGTGGGAGATAAGAAAAGCAAAGAGAAGTTATGAAATTAAGGTTGCCAGTGAATCAAAAGAAAACCCCAAGGGTTTTTATCAAATGTACCGAACGAAAAATAAAGATAGGATAGGATCACTGAGAACAGAATCAGGTGACATTACCAGTGAAGATAAAGAAATGTGCTCCATCCTAAATAATTATTTCATATCAGTATTCACCAAGGAAAATCTAGGCCTGGTCCCTCAAGCAGCAAATATTTACCATTAGAATACGGAAAATATTCTTAGTAAAATAACCATTAGTAAGGAGGACGTATTGAAAGAAATTAATAAGTTAAAACCTCTAAAATCGCCAGGTCCGGACGATATATATGCAAAAATTATAAAAGAAACCAAAGAAGAATTATGTCAGCCACTTTTAACGTTATTTAATGACTCTTTAAGTTCAGGAGAAGTTCCAGAGGCGTGGAAAACCGCAAATGTAGTGCCCATCTTTAAAAAGGGTGATAAATTAGCTGCGTCGAATTATCGTCCGATAAGTCTAACGTCAATAGTAGGAAAAATGTTAGTGTCAATTTTGGCAAATAAGATTAGAGAACACTTAGAAAAATTTAATCTTATAAACGAAAGTCAGCACGGATTCAGGCAAGGACGATCCTGCCTCACAAATTTGTTGTCATTCTACTCGGAGGTCTATGAGGCAGTAGATAGCGATAAAGCTTACGATGTTATTTATCTGGACTTTAGTAAAGCTTTTGATAGGGTCCCACACGAAAGGTTAGTTAGAAAGGTTCGAGCACACGGTATAGACGGCGATATCTTAAAATGGATAGAATCCTGGCTGAAAGGACGAAAGCAGAGAGTATTAATAAATGGAACTAAGTCGGACTGGGGATTAGTAACTAGCGGTGTACCACAGGGTTCAGTACTCGGTCCCTTATTATTTATCATATATATGTAAATGATCTAGACTTAGGAGTCAATAGCAGCATCAGCAAATTTGCCGACGATACAAAAACAGGGCGTATCATTAACTCGACTGACGATTGCCATAACTTACAAAAAGACCTCGATACATTGTCCAAATGGTCTAAAACTTGGCAAATGGAATTTAACGTTGAAAAATGTAAAGTACTTAACGTAGGCAAGACCACTGGAGATACTAAATACAGCTTAGATAACAAAGAAATTAGCAAATCGGAATGCGAGAGAGATCTAGGAGTTATGATTAGTAACGACCTTAAACCAAGGCAACAGTGTATTAATGAGAGAAATAAAGCAAATAGGGTCCTAGGATTTATTTCGAGAAGCGTGAGCAATAGATCATCTAAAGTAATACTGAAACTTTATCTAGCATTAGTAAGGCCACATTTAGACTACGCAGTACAATTTTGGTGTCCTTACTATAGAATGGATATTAATTCGTTAGAAAATGTACAGAGAAGAATGACTAAAATGATACATGACGTCCGGAACCTGTCATATGAAGACAGACTGAAAAGACTAAGTCTGCATTCGCTAGAGAGGCGTAGAGTAAGGGGAGACTTAATTGAGGTGTTTAAGTGGATGAATGGTATAAATAAGGGAGATATTAGCAAGGTACTTAAAGTGAGCATACAGGATAGAACTAGAAATAATGGTTTCAAACTAGAAAAATTCCGTTTCAGTAAGGAAATCGGTAGAAACTGGTTTGGTAATAGAGTAGTAGACGAATGGAATAAGCTACCTAGTAAAGTAGTTGCTGCCTCTTCCATTGAGAGTTTCAAGCATAGGCTAGATAAGCATATGACAAATAAGGGGTGGATATAGAATAAAGAAAATCTTATAACCAATACTAATTCATAATTCTTTTCTTTTCAGGTTACACTATGATAGTCTCTATTCTCCTTTCACACTTTTCTGTAAAATGTCCACGCCAGTTTTTCTATACGGCGTGGTGTTCTTTCTGACTTTTTCCTGCCGGCTTCGGCTGGAGGGTTTGGAGGGCGGGGGAGAGCCTTCTTCTTTGCTATCCTTATCTCATTCTAGTAGTTCAGTTACTCTTCTAGGAGCTGCCTAGCATGGGCCAACCGGCCTACTGCAGTTATCCTCTCTTCTTATGTTCTTATGTTCACATAACCCTCCCCAACACACAGGGCATCGAGTGAAAGGTGTGCCAAACGTCAGAAAGTTGGGCTTAGTAATATATACCGTACCACCCAGAATCCAAATTTCCAGTCATCACGGAACTACAACTACTTATAATCTTACGAGCAAAAATAGCCACCCTTTAAATCCCCTCTTTAAGGTCATCAGTAACTGCAGCTTCGTAACGGGTGAGAAGGGAATCTGTGTCGCCGCAGTATATAATTTTTTCCCAGTGGTTTCCCTTTTAAATTCATCCTTAAAGTTATCAGTAATTCAACTCTATAACTCCTGGGAATTGGACGCATTTTGATAGAGTATTAATATTCAAAATCAGTCCAAGAATAACCTCCTCTTACACTCTTCAAGGGGCTCTGTAAACTCTATTAATTCCTATCAGCCACCTGGTTCACTAAAGAGCACGCAGTTCTCTTTTTCCACCCATCTTGGCTCCATTTCCACCCACCTTGGCTCTATTTCCATTCATCCTGGCTCAATTTCCACCCATCCTGGCTCTATTTCCACCCACCTTGGCTCTATTTCCACCCATCTCGGCTCTATTTCCACCCATCCTGGCTCTATTTCCACCCATCTCGGCTCTATTTCCATCCTCCTTGGCTCTATTTCCACCCACCCTGGCTCTATTTCCACCCACCCTGGCTCTATTTCCACCCATCTTGGCTCTATTTCCACCCACCTTGGCTCTATTTCCACCCACCTTGGCTCTATTTCCACCCATTTTGGCTCTATTTCCACCCATTTTGGCTCTATTTCCACCCATCTTGGCTCTATTTGCACCCATCTCGGCTCTCTACATATCCTTAGTTCTCCGTCTCCATCAGCATATTTGGATCTATATCTTTATCTATACTGGTTATATTCTTATCTTCATCTCTCTACTGCTACCTTAATCTTATCTCGTCTACATCTCCATTTATCTATCTATTTGTGTCTATCTATCTATCTATCTCATCTGTATCTCTATCTATACCCCTATTTCTCTCTCATCTTATCCAATACATATCTTCATCTCATACGGAATGTTATCTTCCTGTCACTATAACCCAATATTATTTATAAGCATTTTTCTCTCTCTCTCTCTCTCTCTCTCTCTCTCTCTCTCTCTCTCTCTCTCTCCAAACGTAAGAATGATGAGAGTTGAGGGAGGGTTGGTAGAGACAAATGAAGGGTTGAGTGGACGTGATGGAGCAGAGGGAAGGGAAGGGCTGCGAGATTGGCTGGGAGGCGTGTAGTGGTCAGAGTGGGATCCAGTGGTCAGGAAATATTATTATGGCAGAAAAAGGTAAGGTGAGGATGAGGAGGGATACAGCAGAAGGGGATGAGCAGAAGGACGTAGCAGGAGGGGGACAACTAAGGGCAGGCAGCAGGAGGGATATAGCAGAAGTAGGGGGAAAATGCAACAGAGGACAGTTTGGGAAAAGATCGATAGCAGAAGCACAGGTGTAGATGAATAACGAGGATAAGAAAGTAAAGCAAGCCAGAGGAGTTAAATAAAGGGTAATGAGATGGTGGTGGAATTAGCAAAGGATTAAAAAGTATCTGCTCAGCCAGGTGACGCCAACCAATTAGTGGTCCGATTTATTTGTCTGTTTGGTCTCTGCAAGCACACGCACGAATGCACATGCACATACATACGTGTGTGTGTGTGTGTGTGTGTGTGTGTGTGTGTGTGTGTGTGTGTGTGTGTGTGTGTGTGTGTGTGTGTGTGTGTGTGTGTGTGTGTGTGTGTGTGTGCGTGCGTGCGTGCGTGCGTGCGTGTGTGTGCGCGCGCGCGCGCGCTTTGGCCGCCATGCAGTCTAGCGAAATCAAAGTAACACGGGTGGCAGCTTAACCCTTTCCTCTTAAGCACGTCTTTTACATCATAATTCTTACCATCTCCAGACGATTTTACTCAGATGAGGGGAGATTTTGGGAGTTGGAAAGGCTAGATACTGCTTTCATTAGCCCCATCAGTTCAACAGTTCTTTCCTTTGTTGAGCTAAATCGTCTGGAAATTGGCAGGGTAAAACAAAATAAACGTCGCCGTAGTGAAGAGGTTGTGACCACGAATGGAAAAACAAAACAGAGCAGGAAGAAGAGCAGGAGGAGTCAGGAAGAGCGGGTAAGATAAGAGGAGAGAGAGAGAATAAAGTGAAGACAGGAGGAAAGGCAGGGAGGGGGGTGAAGTACTGCAAGGTAGGGAGAGTGCAAAAGCAGAAGAATGCAACCAGAAAAGACGCAAAGAGTGGGACACACAGGCAAAAACAAACAAGCAGAGGCAGAGATGGAGCAGGAGCAGCAGCATGTTTGAAGGAACAGGAAGGCAGCAGAAGGAGGCAGAGGAGGGAGAAGGAGTGAAGGCCAAGAAGCAGCAGGAACTCAAGCAGATGAGACGAGAGAGGAGGTGCAAGGAGGTAAAGCACTGCGGGGTGAGCAAAATAGAAAATAAAAGCAGAGGAATGAAACTAGGCAAAAAGGCAGTGGAGGAGGAGGGACTGAGCAGACAAAGACAAGTAGAAAATGAGTAATGCTGAAGGGAAGGCAGTAGATATGAGGAAGCCTGGATGGTGTTCGACAGAAGTTGAGACGGAGAGCCAGAGACAAAAATAAAAATAAAAGGAGAACACGAAAGCGGAAACAGAAAATGAAGACGGCGAAGAGAAGCACAAAAGGCAGGGCAGATGCAAAAGCAGAGTGCGTGAGGCACAGCAAGAGCAGCCGCAGGAGAAAGAGAAGCAGAGAAGAGAAAACAGAGAAAAAGCGAAAAGAAGCAAGAGGCAGGAAAACAGAGAAAAAGCAGCAGATGCAGCGGAGGGAAGGAAGATCAGCAGGAGAGGTATAGGTGTGACGGGGAGATGGTGGAGTAGGTCAGCAGACAGAAGCTGGGGTCAAACGGCAAACAGAACAGAAGGCAGAGTGGCAGAAGCAGAAGGACAGCAGAGCAGAAACAGAGGTCAAACAGCAACAAAAACCGAGGTAGAAAAGAGTAAGAGCAGATGAAGGAAACAAGGTACAGGCGCAGAGGAGGAAGAAAAAGAGCAGATGAAGACACTCGTAAGCAGAGGGTAGATGATGGAAGCAGAGGAACTGGAAGAGGAGGAGGAGAGAAAGAGGGAATGAGAAGGAGGGGGGAGGAGGAAGGAGTGAGGTGAGGGAGGCAGGAGGAAGAGCGACGGTCACCTCTACTAGACCTCCACCCTGACCAGACCAGACCAGTACAACACCACTTTTTATCTCACTCACACGAGCATCTTTTCTCTCCTCTCTTTTCTCCTCTTCTTTCCTCTCCTCACCTCTCCTCTACTCCTCTCATCTCCCCATCCCTCTCTTCACCTCGTCTATCCTATTTTTTCTCATCTCTTCTTTTCCTTTTACTCTTGTTTACCGCTTCTCTGTATTCGTTTCCCGTTTTCTTCATTTACCTCTCTCTCTCTCTCTCTCTCTCTCTCTCTCTCTCTCTCTCTCTCTCTCTCTCTCTCTCTCTCTCTCTCTCTCTCTCTCTCCATGTCTTCATTCCCTTTTTCTTCATTTACCACTACCTCTCTTTCTCTGAGTAGGCGTGTATGTGTATAAGTATGTGTATGTGTTTCTTATTCACCTTTATTCCTCCTATACATATTCTTCATCCTTTTCCATTTCCCATTCGTTAACACTTTGTCTCTCACATATTCTCTCGCTCTCTCCGTGCCTCGTATCTCTCCTCTTATTTTTTTTCCCTGTCTTCCGCCTCTTCTGTCATTCTCATTTTTTCCCCTCATTTATTAGCGCATCCTCTCTGGTCGTCTCTCCTCTTTTCCTCTTCCTCCTGCTTCTCCTCTTCCTCCTCCTCTTTGTCCTACTCCTCCTTCCCCAGTCTTCTTCCTTCTCCTTGCCTTCCTCTTGCTCTTTCCTTCTTTTTTCTCCTTCTTCTTCTTCTTCTCCTCTTCCTCCTCCTCCTCCTCCTTCTTCTTCTTGTCTTCCTCCTCCTCCTCCTCCTCTCGACTATCTCTTCTTTGCCCTACTCCTTTATTTCCCAATTTCTCCCATCTTTCTCCCCATCTCTTCGTCGTTCCTCTCCTCCTCCTCCTCCTCCTCCTCTTCCTCCTCCTCCTCCTCTGCCGTAACTCATGAAGCAGACAAAGGGACACGGGACATGACTGAGGAGATATTGTCCTCTCTCTCTCTCTCTCTCTCTCTCTCTCTCTCTCTCTCTCTCTCTCTCTCTCTCTCTCTCTCTCTCTCTCTCTCTCTCTCACACACACACACACACACACACACACACACACACACACACACACACTATGCCTGTCATTCTGTGTGTGTGTGTGTGTGTGTGTGTGTGTGTGTGTGTGTGTGTGGAGAGAGTGAAGAAACAGTCTACTGAATGGAAGGAGGAGGGGAATGACTGGATGTTATGAATGGAAGGAAACAAGAGGGCGTATTTTGAAGCTAGACTCATGATACTACGTCACTGAGTGGTGTAGCAGTTGTGTGTGTGTGTGTGTGTGTGTGTGTGTGTGTGTGTGTGTGTGTGTGTGTGTGTGTGTGTGTGTGTGTGTGTGTGTGTGTGTGTGTGTGTGTGTGTGTGTGTGTGTAAACTCCATGTGCATATAATTAATGTATGCATGACTGTATGAATGAGACAAGCTAGGAGAACCAGAAAGCCTCCACTCCTCCCCCCACACCAGGCGAGGGGTCAACAGTGCCTCCTCCCCACACACAGTGCTCTCAGGGAACGATGGGGACGCCAAGGCAACATGGGCGAGAGAGGGTAGTGTGTGGCGTTATCCCCTCACTGATCACTACCACGCCAGATAAACCCTTTTGGTTAACGTGGCCACTACTATACCTACGGGAGTGGTGGACAGAAGGACAAGAGCCTGGTTGTGGATTTGTGGGGCTTGTGGACGTGTGCTGAGGCTGCTTCCTACTGCAGGTGGGCTAAAGATACACTACCACCCTGCCCCATGCTGCTGTACCCTTCGAAGTGTTGAGGTCCTAGGCTAATGTACTCGTACCTTAACGCAGAGTGATTAGGAGTAACCGAGCGACTTATACTCCTGGTGGGCCACGTGATATACATATTTTCAGATGCTTCTTGAAATTTCGATATTATGTTCGCAAATTTACAGTGGAGAGAGAGAGAGAGAGAGAGAGAGAGAGAGAGTGAGAGACTGGGTAGTGCCTAAGATACAGGTAAAGGATTAAGAAGCATAAATAATCTCTCAGACAGCCAGAATCAGACTCAAAGGCCACAGCAGGGGCAGAGAACCAGCACAAATCCGGCTAATTTTAACTCCTTCACTACCATACACTTCCCCTTAGCTAATCACATGCGTCTGGAGTAACAGGAGTAAGCTAAACAAAAGCAACCAAATACTGAAATGTTATTGGAGATTGTTAGCGCTTTCAGTACCATACCTTTTCTAAATTTCATTATGTCATCAGGAAATATCATCAGTAAAAAACTATAGAAAAGTTAAGGGGATGACTGATTCAGCAGGGCCACTGGTTAGCACTGGGCCAAGATCTAAAACACCTTGCACTGAGCAGCACCTATGAAAGCGAATAAAACAGAACGGCAATAAGACAAGGATAGCATTGAAAAAGGGCTCATATTAACTCATTAAAATCTCCAGCCGAAACTAGTATGAAATGTTAGATGAAGCATGAAGCACGGAAAAAAACTGAAATGGAAGTTGTTTACAGGAAAGACTGAAGGGAAGATTGCACTGGAATCTAATAAATAATATCGTTGTGAGTAGCCTAACAACTGAAAAAGAGTCTCATTCCCAAGTCTTCCTAAGCATATACCTGTCCAGCCTATTCTTGAAACACTATATATTTACCGCAAAATTACCAGCTACATCGTTTAGTAACTTTTTCAACTTATTCACCCTTGTACAAAGTAAAAAAATAAATACACAGAGGTGTCATGGTTGTGTAGGGATTAAATTGCGAGTGGCGAGGGAAGGCAGGTTAGAGCAGACAGCCAAGGGGACATCTCCATCAGGTAATTCACGCTAACCTCTCCCTATTACCACAACCTTCACAAATAAGGCGAGGGCAAAACACAGCCTGTAAATCTTCCCTTAACAGGATCCCATTACCATAGTTATCCCTTTAAGGCAGGCAATTTCGAGTCATAATAATAAAAAAAGATCACATATACCCCCGTCACACCAAAGGGCTTGAGGGAAAGGCTGGTGAAACACGAGTAGATATATGAAGAATCTTGTTCCCTGATTTCTGGCGGTAAGTCAAGGGGTGGGATAATGTTGGTAGTGACCTTTAGGGAATGTGTGTGTGAGAGACCATAAGTTACCAGGCAGTTATCAGTCGTACATCACCTTGGCTACACTCTCTCTCTCTCTCTCTCTCTCTCTCTCTCTCTCTCTCTCCTACGAAGCTGAAATTTCCGCCACCATTCCTCCGATATTTCTTTCACTTCCTTGTAACTCCTTTTATTTCTTCAGTCCATCTTTCCTGACGCTCCTAGCCTCCTAATTCCTCTCTGTCTTTACGTTTTCGCGGCCATAGGTCTTTCCACTCCCGTTTACTCTTCCTTCTCATTTAGGTTAACAACTGATTTTCATTCCTTCTTATTTCTGCCTTTTCCTCCTCAAGCACTCTCTCCCTTTGACCCCTTCACTACAATGGCACCTTTGACTACAACCAGACTTTATTTTTTCGGTATAAGGGAGCCTCGTAGCAAAGGGGTGAGACACAATTTTCATTTAACCCATCTCTCTACCATGACGCAATTCTTATTTAATACACGTTGCTGATAATCCTTTTATTAAGAAAAGGGGATATTTCTCGCAGCAAAGGGGATTATTTTCTTGCCTTCCTTCTCCCTGTTCTCTATTTCCCTTCACTTCTCACATTTCTTCTCACCATATTCTGTCCCTTTTTTCTCTCATGCACTCGCTCCCACACACCCTAAACAAATTTGCCCCTTCCATTAAATAATCTCTACCACACTCTAACCAATCTTGCCTCTTTCCATCACACAATCCTTCACACTCCTACCAACCTTTTCCTCTTCCATATCCCCTATACTATTTCCCTCCCTTTCCCAAAACCTTCCTCACTCATCCCAGTCCCAAATTTACCCCCAAACCATACAGCCTCACTTCTAACCATGCTCCCCTTCTTGCTTCCCCACCCTTAAACCCCCCTTCCACAGCTCCCCTTCTTCTCCCCCGCCTACCAAGCCCCCTTTCTCTCTCCACCCACCTCCCCAATCCCCCTTTCTTCCTCCTCCCCCCGGCCCGCTTCACAAGACCCTCTACACCGGGTAATAATGCCCCTCATCACGCCATCACTTTCCCACCTTTCCTACTCGCAAGTTAAGACATTACCCTTATCTTGTTTACCTCTATAAAGATAAACTAGAGTCTGATCTTAACCCGAGAATGTACTATTTACTCTATGTTTGTTATCTCCAGAGTATTTTATTTAGCTCAATATTCCTACGCTCCTCATGGGACAACATAGGATTGGATGATGGATGGATGGCTAAACTTCTAGACACGAAAGTTAAGATACAGACTCCATTGACCATTTCACTGCTAGAGGCCAGTAGTACATTAAATTAAATCGTCTGTTGGATTAAAGAATGTAATGCAAAGGACGTTCTGGCCTGAAGGGGTGAAATGAAACTTAGCTCATGTTTTCCATTTCCTCTCTCTCTCTCTCTCTCTCTCTCTGCAGTGTGTGTGTGTGTGTGTGTGTGTGTGTGTGTGTGTGTGTGTGTGTGTGTGTGTGTGTGTGTGTGTGTGTGTGTGTGTGTGTGTGTGTGTGTGTGTGTGTGTGTGTGTGTGTGTGTGTGTGTGTGTGTGTGTGTGTGTGTGTGAGAGAGAGAGAGAGAGAGAGAGGGGGGGGGGCAACATCTGTCCCCTCCTCTTGATTATATGCCTGGCTAAGCTGACCGCCCCCCCCCACCTCGTAATTAGATTGGTATGGCCAGGGAGAGGCTGGGGGAGGAGGATTAATTATTTTGCTGGGATTCTGTGGAGGACTGGGTGGAGGGGGAGTGGGTGGATGATGGACTGGGTGGAAGTAAAGTGGAAGAGAAATAAATCGAGAGAAATTGGTGGAAGTGGAAGAATGAACTGACTGGGATTCTGTGCTTTCTTTGTGAAGGACTGGGTGGAGTGGAAGTATGGACTGGAAAAAGGACTGGGGACAAGAGAATAAAGTGGATGAGGGATGTGGAGGGCAGCGTGATGGACTGGATATGGAAGAGGCCTGGACCAAGAGAGATTGGGAGAGAGGAGGGATTATTTGCTGTAAATTTCTGTGGAGGAGTGGCTGGAGGAATGGATGCTGCGTGGAGAGGAAGCCTGGAATGAGATGAACAAAAGAAAAGAGACCTGGATCGATACAGAGTGGGAAGTAAGTAATCTGAAGCGTTTAACAGGTAAACTGGATGGAAGGAAACTGGATGTGTGAAGACCTGCCTGGATATAAGTGTGGCTTGTGGTAGAGATTGTGGTAATAAATGTGGTGCGGTTAAAGAGTACGAGAGAGAGTTGGGGTAGGGATTGTGGTAGTGCCTGTGGTCGTGGTCGTGGAAGGTTAACGGGCTCAGTAGGAGAGAATGTTTTGTGGTGGAGATTGTGGTTGTGATGGTGGTAGTGGTCGTGTAAGGTTAATAAACTTGGTAGGTGAGATAGTTGTGGTAGCCAATGCGGGAGTGATTGTGGTAATGATAGGAGAATTAACTAAGTAGGAGGGAGAGTCGAGGGTTGTGATTGTGGTAGTGATTAGGGTAGTGGTCTTGTATGTTATTAAACTGATCAGAAAAAGAATTTAATCATTAAGCTTATTATGTCTCAGTGGTGACAGGTTGAAGTCTGAGTCATGAAGCATGTGTAGCTGCTCTCAGAATAAAAAAGAAAAATCGTTCACTGTCACTCAGCATAAAACACGTAGATAGCAAAAAAAGGAACGGACAGGTGATTAAAGCAATGGAGTTACTTATCATCATCATCAGCATCAGTATCATCATCATCATTACCCCAGCCACCGAAGGATAATGCTTTCCCTCTGTTCCTCTGCTGTCTGTCTGTCTCGCCAAAGGATTACAGGAAAAACTAATGGGGATAATGGCTAAATTCTGCTTCATGCCTCTATTAATCCAAAGAAGAAGTAATTACATTCAGGTGATGATACGATAAATTACAAGGACACAATCGTACCTTCAGTAAATAGCACCTCTCCTCAGCTTAATGAAATCGTCTGTTAGTGGCAAAAATATAATAAAAATGACGTCCCAGGGCTGAAGGAGTTAATAATATACCATTTCTGTGAGGCGAAAATAAATTACAATGTGCCCATACAATTAGTTCATATTATAATTATTAAAATCGTCTAGGGATAAATTTGGTAATTTGAGTGGGCATTAAGGTTACGGATAAGTGGTATGTTGCGTGACACGGGGCTATTATGTGGCTCGATTAAGAGACAGGGAATAGTAGAACGGTGGTAATGCTGGAAATGGTAGTAGTGATGGAAGTGGTGTTGGTCGTGGTGAAAGTGGTAGGAATGGTGGTGGTTGTGATGGTGATGGTAGAGATGGTGGTGGTTGGTCGTAGTACGGTGGTAGGAATGGTGGTGGTAGGGATCGTGGTAGGAATGGTGGTGGTGATGGTGGGAATGATGTGGTGACGGTGGAATGATGTGGTGGTGGTGGAATGATGTGGTGGTGGTGGTGGGAATGATGGAGGTGGTGGCGGTCGTGGTGGTGGAATGGAAACAGTGATGGTGGTGATGGCAGACTAAGGCATCACCACCTGGCCTCGTCCCAGGTGGCTCACGAGGCCACCCGACACCAACACACCCACTCTTAATTGTGCCATTAATACCCGCCACCACACACACACACACACACACACACACACACACACACACACACACACACACACACACACACACACACACACACACACACACACACACACACACACACACACACACACACACACACACACACACACACACACACACACACACACACACACACACACACACACACACACACACACACACACACACACACACACACACACACACACACACACACACACACACACACACACACACACACACACACACACACACACACACACACACACACACACACACACACACACACACACACACACACACACACACACACACACACACACACACACACACGACTGGAGGCACCGGAAGACGCAGGGTGATGAAAACGACAAGGGATAGATTACCTTCTTGTACTAATATTTTGATTTGTGTACCTTGGAAGACGACACAGGCTACCTACATATGGAAAAGTTTGCTAGGAAGATATAGCAGGTTTGGCCCGAAATGTCTCTTCACAATAAACATTTTGATATATTTATGTACTCGTAATTCTGCCCTTTCTACATTTCCAAGGCATAATGTTTACTTTGTGCTACTTATCGGTTTTTTAATCTATATTTGTCTGCTACTTTGATTAGTTTAATGATCCAAACATGGACTAAAACCGAAGCTAATACTCGTAATCAAGGTTTCACTCTACTTTTTTGCAGATAAATTACTGGTCGGACAGAGCAGGATCCTGTGACTTACCGGTACTCTTCTTACGTGATGTTAAAATCGCTTGACAGGAATACTGCTTTTTTCATCAGTCTCTAGTTCCATGGACGTAGACACTAAGAGCCTGTGAGCCGCGTGTCTGCTTTTAATAGG
The DNA here is from genome assembly GCF_032717465.1 of Coenobita brevimanus. NCBI lineage: Eukaryota > Metazoa > Arthropoda > Malacostraca > Decapoda > Coenobitidae > Coenobita > Coenobita brevimanus. The sequence goes on from NC_137007.1 coordinate 4,799,772, forward strand.
GGCCAGCAATGGAGACACGACATCAACATACATCTTGCTGCTACAGTAATTATATAAACAGACAGAGCCGATTGCTCCTTTGTGCTGTCAAATTCGGGAAATAAAACAAACCCACACTCTTCTTCCTTCACTTTTTCAATTAGTTTTTCGTCATAAAAAAGTGGTCCCAGCCGCCAGATTGTAAGGGTTAGGGAAGCGGCGTGGAAGGGATAAGGAAGTGAAGCGTGTCAGACATTCCTACCACCACCACCCCCACCACCACCCCCACCACCACCACCACCACAACCCCCACCACCACCACCACCACATAACCCCGTCCAACACAACATATGGGAGAGCCAGCAAGGGGTGATGGCGAGGAATGAGGGGCGGGACGGAGGGAGGAAAGGGCTGAGGAGTTAGAAGGAGCATATGAGGAAGACAGATGTGAAGACTGGCCCAGGAGAAAGGAAAGGGTGAAGAGTTTGAAGAAGCATGAGATGGTGGAATAGGTTAAGAATGAAAATCAGAAGTGAAGGGTTAGAATGAGCGATTACGGAAGGGGGAAGTGGGTTGAAGAGTGAGAAATAGGGGGCAGGAAAGGAAGAGGTGGCGGGTTAGAAAAATTATATGAGAAAGAGGAATGTGATGACTAAGAATGATAAGAAAGAGGGATGTGAAAGCTAAGAATGAAAAAATGGAGGGAGGGAGGGAGGGAGGGAAGAGGTGAAAGTTAAAGTAAGTAACAGAAATAAGGAAAACGGGGTGTGAATGATGATGAATGAGGGACAGAAGGGAGCGACAGTGTAAGGGATGACACTGAAAGCGCAACAGGAAGAAATGAGCAAATGGGTATGCATGTAGGTTAATGTTGTGGTCGGCTTGCACACGCCTATGGAGGGGGGGCAGCTTTACAACATACATTCAAGCCATATTCTAAGGGCCCTGAGGGGTAACTGATCTGCAGGGACAAGGAATACTAGATACTATCGCTGGTGAAGTAAGCCGCCCCCATCCAATATCTCACGCTCAGGGAGAGGGGCGTAGGGTGGAAAGTGGATGTGAAAAGTTATATGTTAGAGCTACTGTGTTTGTGAGTGAGAATACGTGTGCGAGAATGAAAACCAGGGGAGGAAGAAGGAAGAGGCGAAAGAAAAGGTGAAGAGGATGAATGAGCAGCAAAAATAACAGTGAATAATGTGAGTAAATATGGATAAACAGAAGAAAAGGGTAACTGGGGAAGGAATATAAAAGAAGGAAATCACGGCGGATTCAGAGGACAAGGAGCGAGTAAGTGAGGAAGGGCAGAAGGAAACGAAATGAAACCGAGATGACGCCAAATACGGGAAGGGCAGGGCTGCAGAAAACGTGTGTGGGACGGGATGTGTCTGAACGGATCCGAAAGGAAGACCGTAAATATAGGAAAGGGAACGGAATTACAATGAATGCGGAAAGGAAGAACGTAGATAACGGGAAATGAAAGAAGGAACGGGAATGTAAGAAAAGATGCAGAGACATAAACAGAGATGAGATCATAAAATTTTTAAGGGAACAGATATAACGGGAGATGAAGGATGAGCACAACAGTAAGGAAAGGAAACAGAGATAGAACGGACGCTGAAAGGATGAATGGAAATGGAAAATAAGGAAAAAAAAAAAAGATACAAAATAGCTGAAAGACAAAAAGAAGAGAAAATGCACGAGAAGAAAAGGAGGAGGAATAAAGATCTGCCACTATTTTTTTTTTTTCATTCAGTATTTGCCATACAGTAGCAGCACCTCAACACTTTGGGAAACGTTATCGCTGAAGGCCAAGTAGGAAAGAGAGTAAGAAAGCAAAAGTGATACACGGGCTCATACACAGTGGAAAAGTTATCGTACTTGTTTTAACTATGTACACAAATAATACGACTACCATTACTTGAAGAACCCGTTTCTAAAATAAATACAGTATCTCATCTGGCAGCAGCAAGAAAGAAAAAAAAAAAAAAAACGAAAGGCGTCCCCGTACTCAAGGGATTAATGGCAACTGTCTCTTACCCCTTCAGTGCAAGAGATGTTCCGACGCTGAATAAGATCATCTGGTGGTGGTGGTGTTTGTTGTTGTCTAACCCGGTCTGTCTGGCGAGGAAACCCGTCGACCACAGGTAAGTAACAGCTTCTGTGGAACCGTCCTACAGGTACGGTAAACACACCGTGTAGGGTCCCAGCATCCCTTTGTGGTAGACAGCGCCTCACCAGGATCGGACCCGAGTTCTTCCCACGGTGAGGTGCTTGAAAATATGAGCACGGTTGTCTCCTGGGTTGACGCTGTAGCAGTTCCACCCAGGCTGCCCAGCACCACCACGTGAAGGCTCCTCGTCAAATAGAATTTAATGAATAAACACAAAAGCATACTAGACGTTGACAGTGTATTCTACGGAAGATGAGCGCCTCGTTTCCGAAAATTGTTACTGAGTGACTGACGGACAGCCTGGTTCCTAGAGAAGCTCCAACATATAAAAATTTCATTGCACTAAAGAATAATATACAGAGACGCAGAAATAAAGCAGTCACTTTCAGGGCTCTTGTAAGATGACATTCTCGTCACCGTTTTCTCGCTGCCAGTTATCTATCAGCTCAAATTAGAAGAGACACAGGGCAGCATAAGGGACAGGAAGATCCTTATCCCTTCAAGTACCATAACGTCTCATTTATTCCTCCTTCTACTGCAGTCTGCTTCGTTCTGAGGAGACAAGTTACAATAAAGGAATTATATGACTTGCTGTCAGAGTACGAGATTGAAAAATTCCAGCACTTAGTCCTGCGTGTCACAAACGTAGACAAGGCAAGTAGACGTGCTTCTCACTGACCACACACTCCAGCCTCAAAGGTCAACATTCCTCTCACACCTCATTGTTTATGTCTGCTTCTTTGCGCCGTAAGTTTGGAAAGCCTTGACCTAGAAAAATAATTTTCGCCGACTGGAATATATTAACCATATTCAGATAAAGATCGAATTGCAGCTACAGAGCCAAAAAGTCAAGCTCACTGGAGGGTCATACTATACTCTGTATACTTTCCCTTGGCTTAAACAGATCATCGCTCCATCTTGAATGCTGAGTAATAAAAACAGATTAACACTAGAATACGATGCTAGTCACGAAGAAGTGCTGAGCTACGTTAAATCAGCTGAAAAAGGATGATAATTTTGACCAACGTAACGTAAAAGAACTACTCGTATTGCAGGAAGGGCAAGGGATATGGGAAGATTATAAGCTATCAACCCTCCTCCTCCTCTCCTTGTTAACCCCTTCAGCCGAGGATGTCATTTTCGTTTCATTCCTGCTCCGGCCATGCGATTTCCTTCAGCTTGGGGGAGACATCAAACTCGAGATGTTAATTGGCTATACAGTCGCTGCCATAAACCATTCCCTATTTAAGTCCTCTCCTTCACTAAAAAATAAATACCAGGAACGAAAATAAAAAAGTCATGTTGTATCAAGAATGAAAAATGACAGTATTAAAAAAATGGCGTACTCGAGTTGATGAGGTTAACACGACTCTTAGTTACTACACGAAAGGAAGATTATTGCAAGGTACCGTGTTAGCTCGGAGCCTGTAGTGCACCGTAGCCAGCCCGCCCTCACAGTACAAGGGCGCGATGGGCGTGTGGGCGTGCGTGGATTGCTGAGGGTGCTCGTAAACTGCCTGTAAATACCTCGTAACATCACACAAGGGCCTTGCTTGGGGTATCTGCCGGACCTTGTAAGATTCCCTGACTATCTTCTACAGTACTAAAATGTGGGGGGAAGTGGGGGTGTGGAGGAGAAGTGGGGGTGTGGTGAGAAGTGGGGTGTAGAAAGAAGTGAGGGGTGGGGAGAAGTGAAGTGTGGGGAGAAGTGGGGGTGCGGGGGAGAATTGGGGATGTGGGAAGGGGAGAAGCGGGGGTGTGTTGGGGTAAAAGTGGGGAGGACATGAGAGGAAGAGGGGGAGAATCAGAGGAGGGAAAAGTAGGGGTGAACTGGGGAAGGAGAGAAAAGTGGGGATGATGAGGAAGACTACTTGTGCGGGGGGGGGGGGGACGAAATTGGGGAGGGAGGGAAAAGTGGGGATGGTGGGGAAGACTATTTGTGTGTGGAGGGGAAGGAACGCCGTGTGTAGGTGGAAGATAGGGGAGATGTGAGAGGAGGGTGATGGTGGGGGTGAAATGGAGGGGGGGAGGATGGGGAAGGAGGGGTGGGGGAGAAGTGAGGAGGGAGAGGGTGAAAATGGAAGAAAAGGTTAGTGGAGAAGATGGGGGAGATTGGGTAAGCATGGAAGGTAAGGAAGGAGTCAGGGGGAGGGGAAAGGAGCGAGGTGTGGGGGTGCAGGATGGGGGAGGAGTTAGAGGAAGAGGGCAAGGAAGGCAAAACAGGTCAGGGCAGCCAAGTGAATAATTACGGAAATATACAGGATTAGGGAAGTTTAGTTAGGTTAAATCAGGTCAGTTTAAGATATGTTAAATCAGGTAAGCTCAGGTCAGGTAATGGTTAGGTTAGGTTTAGGTTAAGTTAGGTTCCGTTAAGTTAGGTTTGGTTAGGTTAGTCTGGGTTAAGTTAGATTTGATTTGATTTGGATTAAACTAAATTAAACGAGACTAGTTTGGTGTATGATAGATTAGGTAAGGGTAGGATAGGTGACATTAGGTTAGGCTGGATTCGCTTTTGTTAGAACAGACTAGGTTAGGTTAGGCTGGATTAGCTTAGGTTAGATTAGATTAGGTAAAATTACATTAGATTAGGTTAAGTTTGAGTAGATTCAATTTGATCGGGGTAACAAGTGCCTGTAGAAAAGTCACGTGAATATCTTAGCGGGGATGTCACGCGAATATCTTATGCAAAGTTTGTGTTATTTTAAGATTACTGTATCATTATCAAAAATATATATCTTTATAAAAATGAAGTTGGAGATACGAGAACTCACGGTCGAAAACAAAACTCCCTTAATCCCTTGAAACAGGTGATGTATTCTGTTCATTTAGTCTTCTTACCTGAGATTTTTTTTTTTTCCATTTTAAGGAAGACCTCGTAGTAAATAGGTCACTGAATGCTATATCTAACTCCTTATTTCGAAAGTCTCTCCTACATTCTACTCATTTTACTCTAACTTGGCTCAGATTTTCGTCCTCTTGCAGTTTATTTCACGTAGTTCAGTAGTAGAAAAAGGAAACACTACAGACTAACATCCTTCAAGCAGCACTTCTTCGTGACTAGCATCCTATTCTAGTGCTAATCTCTTCTCGAAACACCACATTCATAATGAAGAGATGGCAATTTTAAGCCAAGTAAAACGGATAAAAATTAATCGCCAGTCGGTAGCACAAATATAACAAAGATCACGTCATCGGATGGAAGAGGTTAATTATCCACGTAAAATTTATATATAACCGCTTGATCTGCCCCTCACCTGATCTAAACTTATCACCACACCTTTTCCCCCTCACTTAATTACCCAGGCAGGTAATTAAAGGGGTAATGGGTCGTTTAAAGCCTATTACCCCCACCACATTGAGCCACGCCCGTAGAGGCAAGATACGAGTTAATTCACAGACCTCACCCAGTCACCACCACCCTCACCATTAATCAAACTCTTTTTCTTTTTTTACTTTAGTCTTACCTGTCCCTAACTACGCTTTACTTTACTATGGGCTAATAATATAATCCTTAATCATTCAATTCCCTGTGTAGAATATATACAAGTTGCTTTCCCGTGGCACCTACCTTCAAACTTCACTCTTTGACACCATCACCCTAGTCAATAATCAATTTTCCTTTCATTCTATACTTTAGTCTTACTGTAATGCTTAAAAAAAAAAAAAAAAAAAAGGTTAATTCCCAGCCTAAGGTTCAGGCACCACCAGAAACCATTATCAATTTTTTTCTTTTACTTTAGTCCTACCTGTCTGTAACTACACTGGACAAATGTAATGTTTAAAGGTAATTACTCCTTCACCCCAACGTAAAAAAGATACACACTAATTCCATGTCACACAAGACCTCACCATCCTCACGAAGAAAAAAAAATCCCACCTGTCCATAACTATGCCTTACCTTTGGCTACCTTGTACTACAGATGCAAGGTCGTGCACTACATGAGACGGTTGTGCTCAAAGATGATTGGATCGAACCCCAGCGTGGCCTGGATCTGGATGGTTAAAAATTTCTTTGGAACGAACCATTACGCACGACAGCTCAAAGATTAAATGTTTGGGTATAAGACTGGATTCCCTTGCTCTCCAGCCCCACTCCGCTGAAGCACGAATCAAGGAGGATATTTTAGTTTGCCTGTTTGTTTATCACTGTGGTTATCTCCCGACGATTTTATTCATGACAGGCATATAAGCTTTGCCGCCGAGTGACTGGTTTTCGCCATTACAGTCCTTGTGTGATGTGGCAGACAGAGAAAGGAAAGGGAGGAAAAGATGAGAAAGACAGAGCTAAGGGGACAGAATGGTGATAGATGAACTGGGAAAACAGAGAGATGGGGAGTGAGGAGAACGGGAAAACAACTGAAAGGGTAAAGGGAGAGAAATGAGATGAAAAAGTAAATGGCGTAGCAGAGAGGAGAGGAGAAAACGGCGGGAAAATAAGGATGAGGAACGAAGAAGAGAGGAAATATGGAGGGAGGAGATGAAGGGGGAGAAGAAAAAAGACAAGACAGACTGATGGAGGGAAGCTGGAAGAAGAAAAAGGCGCAATATGGAAAGGAGAAATGGTGGAAAAGATATAGGAAGGAAAGATTTAGGGAGAAAGATGGGAGTATAGAGAAAAGATACGAGATGAAAAATGGGAGAGATGGAGGAGGGAGAAAAGGAAGAGGAGGGAGAGGAAAAGGAAGGAAAGACGGAAGGAGATGGAAAAGGAAAGGAATGCAGCAGTGACATGGATGAGGTAGTGGAGTACTGAAGGAAGAGTTAAAGTAAAAGAGAAAGCTGGTACTGAAGGAGAGGAGGAAATGGGGTTAGAGGATAAAAAACAAACGAAATGAATGGAAAACAAAAATTAAACGAGGTAAAATCAAATACAGAAATCTTTACGAAGATAAGAAAATAAATAATCATGAAAATAGGAGGAAAGGATAAACTATATGAGAGAGAGAGAGAGAGAGAGAGAGAGAGAGAGAGAGAGAGAGAGAGAGAGAGAGAGCAGTCACAATCACCAGGTGTCGTAAGGAGGAGACCAGGTTATGATTACTGGCTTGTGGGTGCGGTGGACAGAGGGGGTGGGGTGAAGGAGGGGGATTGGGGGTAGGGGAGGGAACTAAAGGGAGAAAGTGGAGAAAGAGAAGTGGTGATGGTGGTGGTGATGATGATGATGATGATGACAAAAAAAAAGAAAATGTAAGAAAGAAGAATACGAAGAAGAAAAGATGATGATGATGATCATGATCATCATGATGATGATGATGATGAAGAAGAAGAAGAAGAAGAAGAAGAAGGAAGAAGAAGAAGAAGGAAGAAGAAGAAGAAGAAGAAGGAAGAAGAAGAAGAAGGAAGAAGAAGAAGAAGAAGATGCTGCTGCTGCTGCTGCTGCTGCTGCTGCTGCTGCTGCTGATGATGATGATGATGATGATGATGATGATGATGATAAAGGAAATCTGGAGAAGAACTGATGACAGGGGAAGGGAGCAGGGAAAGGGAGAGAAATGAAAGGGGACAGGGTAGGGGAGGGGAAAAGACGGGAGCAGGGAAGGATAGGGGAAAGGAAGGAGGCAGGGTAGGGGAGTGGAGAGGAGAGAGAGAGAGGGTGCGTAGGGAGGGGACTGCGGATGAAAGAGAGGGATCAGAATGGAAGCCGATGATAAGAAGAGGGAACAGGAGGGGAAAAAAGAGTGGTGAGGGGGAGGGGAAAAGAGAATGCAGGGCGTAATCAAGGGGGAGGAGGGGTCGGTGCAGAGGACAGGTGGTAAGACGGAGGGTAGAGGAAGGGGAAGTGGAGAGGCCTAGATGTGGAAGGGAAAGGACACGAGGGGGAAGAGGCTGTGGGGGAAAGACTAGAGAATGAGGATGAGAGGTAAGAGGCGTGAGGGACATCGATTGAATAAAAAATTGATAAAAAAATATGAGGAAGTGGGAATGGTACAGGAAAGGTATAGAAGAGAATGAGGGGACACATTATTATTCTTGAGAACATTAGATGAGGCGTGAGGAAAGGAGAGGGAGAAAGAGATGAAGAATGAGAGGTATGTCGACCGTACAGTAACGTGGGTTGTTCAAAGAGAAAAACTGCACCAATATATTGAAGCTATCTTTAAGGAGGAAGATGAAACAACTTAGGCCCGACTTGGACCCACTTGAGGTTTAAATACAGACAGAACAAATGAATATATAGCCGAGTCGGGGAGAGGGGAGAGAAGCAGGCAGCAGGGGAGGGAGAGGGGAAAGAAGCAGGCAGCAGGAGAGGGAGAGGAGTAAATTTTTCGTCCCTTCCTCCTCCAGCATAACCAGCCCCTCCAGCATATCATCTCGCCACTTCACCCCACATCCACTCACCCCTCCACTCCCCCAACACCTCCACCCAACACCCACTCACCCCTCCACCCCCCTACAACCCCACCCCACACCCACTCACCCCTCCACCCCCCAACACCCCCTTCAACTCCCCACCCTCACCTCCTACAGGAATTTCTCCCCTTAAGCCTTGCTATCAGGGCAACCTATAATTTGGTGTCGTCATTTTTTCTCTGCCTGTGCTCGTGTGACATTCTTACCTGTGTGTTCCTCTCCATCACAGCCTAACCTAACCTAATCTACCCTAATGTAACCTGACCTAGCCTAATTTAATTTATGCTGACCCAACCCACCTTAACCTATTCTAATCTAACCTGGCCCAATCTAATGACCTAACCTATCCTACCCAAACAGTTCGATATTCCTCCCAAGTCGCCCTCATTAACCCTTCCAGTACAAGAGGCCAATCCTAAGCAGAGTGAAATCGTCTGCCAATAGCAAAAAAATAAATAAATAAATAAAAATATGCAGATGTCATTTACAGTTCATTCTGGCCACCGATAGATGATTTTAGTCAGCTTAGAAGGGCCCCCTAGTAGAGAAGGGGTTAAAGGCTGCTACATCTCCCCTCCCCCCCGTTCGAAACGTCTCTCTAAACTGAAGAAAACTGTGTGGGAAAAAAGAAGAAAAAAAAAAAAAAGGTCGTTCTCGTGGTGACTGAGTTAACGAAGAAAACGATTACTAACCCCTTCACACTGAACTCTGATGGATTTCTCCTATGCTGAAAAATAAACTCGTCTGGCGGCTTTATTGTTGCTGTGGTGGTTAAAAGGAATGAAATAAAAGTAAAAGCATGAAATAAAGACATCCCACTGTGTTGACGAGAAATGATAACAAAAACCATTCCATTACGAATGGTCTCTCCTGCATCAGATACAATTGTTTAGCTGTAAAAATAATGAAACACAATAAAACGTCACAGTGTTGAAGGAATTAGGCTCACAAAACCCTAGGTCAAGTAAGATTTTTGTTTTCTGCAAGACAACTCAACCCCTAAGTATGAAGGTGTTTATTTCTTAGATTCCGTTGCCTCCAGACGATAAAAATTCAGCTCAGGGAAGACAGAGTGGAGGGTTATGAGCAGCCTCCAGTAGTTCTTCAGTACCATGACTTCTTATTTCTATTTTATTATAATATTTTTTTTTAACACCAATATATTTTGTAAGGGGGCTAGTCACATGGCTTTTTAATTAAACATTCGTCTGCTAGTGTTTTCCTTCTGCTAATAACATCTTCCGAAGTTATTCAGAAAATGTGTGAGTGGTTTGTAATATATTTTTCCTTGTTTTGAATTAAGAACACAAAAACATGAGGGAAATATGGATAATTGCAGTAGGCTGGTTGGTCCATGCTTGGCTGCTCCTGTTAAACTGATTAGAGGACGAGAATAAGACTGGGATTTCCTTGGGATGGTATAATAATGTTTACTAAATATTTTCTTGTTTTGGTTTCGTAATGTTTACCGAAAGTTATTTGATCTCTTGGGTTTAATTTGCTGTTTCCGTATCCACACAAACAGGCTTCAGTTCCTGTAAGACTCAATAACAAACACTGGCCTCATCATCATCTCACTTTTGACACATCACCACACTCGCCGCCTCTCTACCCACGACAGGCGGTACCAGTCGTGTTCTGCGGTCGTTCCCTAGGCGCCGTCACCGGGCCTGGGGATGATGGATGGAGAGGCGACGACGATTTATGTCAGTGTGATACCCTCCTAAAGCCACACGTCGCGTCCCAGCAGCCATCACACTCGGTATAATCGTGACCTGGGGATGATTGGGACCCCGGGAGTACAAACACAAACCTCCCACTCCATCACGGCTCCCTCACGGCCAGCCAGCATCCCTGTCCTGCCGCCGTGTTCACTAGCCTGTTATTGGCATGTACATATTTCTGTCCGCTTTCACCTGACGGAACTGGGCCATTTGCACGACTAGAACACCAAATCGTGGTTGCAAGGACTTCGATGAACTTTAGGTATATTGTATGAATGGCTCTCTTTGGTTACCAAAAAAATTGACCCTTCAGTCTGACTATATCTGGCCATGAACTGGGCTGAAAGAGGTAAAGTATCTTCGTCAGGTTAGAAAAGACGCGCTATAAAGACAAACAGAGTATTGTATCTGGGATGGGCAAAATAAAAGTTGGAAACCGAAGTACATTAGACGGTCGGAAACTTAGATACTGGTCAATACATACTAAACACTAGAGAAGGTTTTAAGCCTTCACATAAATATACGGTCAAGACAACGTAGATCAGATAAATCAGGTTCTGTACACCATCTGTTTTAGTCTAATGGTAGTCCTTATGAGGTTCAGTGCAGAAAGGATGACCGGACACAGAACTGGGACGGGGTGTTTACAAGGGCGGAAAAATATATGTCAGTACAGTATATGCACAAACGAGTTATCAGTTCCTCCTTGAATGGCTCGCCTTGACTGGACTTCTGACGCACGATCAAAAGGTGAACCCTGTATTATAGTGCTTTTACCTTAACTTGGCCCAGATTTTCGTCCTTATCTAGTTTATTCCACGGAGCACATTGCGAGACAAATACAAAGCCACAGCTTCACATCCTTTCCATAGCAATTCTTCGTGACTAGCATCATATTCTGCTGTTAATCCTCTGTTAAAATGCAACAGAGAAGATGGAGGGACGGTAATTTTAAACCAAGTTAGAGTAAAAGGAGTATATTTCCGTCTATAACCTGTTCAGTGAATGCGAGATGAGACATACTGATTTAATGCAACGTTCTGAACAACAGGCATTTTTATTTTAGTGCATATTTCTTTCGGTCCACAGATTAATTTCGCAATGATACCTCCCGTAGCATCTGTCAAGGCTTTATTGATCCTGGTTCCTGAGATAGATTACCGCTCAATTAAACCCATAAATATGATGTGTTTTTTTATTTTTATCTGTTGCTCCTAGATAATGTTAGTTATTACAGAAGGTATCTTAGTAAGGAGGTTAATATATGCTGTATAAGACTCTGCCTGCCTAAAATGTATCTTCTAAGTCGGATTAAATCACTTGGAAATAAAAACTGAAGAGAGAGAGAGAGAGAGAGAGAGAGAGAGAGAGAGAGAGAGAGAGAGAGAGAGAGACAGACAGACAGACAGACAGACAGACAGACAGACAGACAGACAGACAGAGACAGAGACAGAGAGCAGTGAATTAGTTAAAGAAGCTAATCACCGCGTTTTTGTGCCCTCAGTAGTCAACATATTTCAGCCTCAACGTGATACTGTAAACTGTTTTTCCCCAAAGTTCATCAATATCCTCAAGGCATGTCCGGTGCCTCCATAAAAAGTTCAATTATTTAGGTCTATGTTAATAATAGTCCCCGGGCCTGTAATCATGCCTTGAGTGGAGGGTAAGGAGGGGAGGAGAGAAGAGGATGGGAGAGGATGGAAGCGGAGGAGAGAGGAGGAGGGGATGGAAGGGGAGGGAGGGAGAGGAGGAGAGGAAGGGGGGGGAAGAAGAAGAGAGGAGAGTGGAAGAGGGGAGAAGGAAGGAGGGAAGGGAAGGGGAGGTAAGAGGAGGGAATGGGAGGTAAGAGGAGGGGAGGGGAGGTAAGAGGAAAAGAAGAGAGGAGAGGAGAGGAGAGGAGGGGAGGGGTGGGGAGGGGAGAGGAGGGGAGATGGCCACTCTGTCCAAGTCATTTGCCCTGATGGCCGTGCTGTCCATATAAGGAACATCACTGACCATCCTCACTCTTTGCCACCTTTTTTCATTCGAAGTTCCTCGCTTCACTAACCTCTGTCTCAATACTGTGATGCCAGACGTGCCCAGTAAGGAGTCCATGGGATAAAATAGCTGAAGATATTTACACATCATCCAAATTTATCTTTACTGTTTATCTTCATTCGTAGGTGGAAAAAAAGGTAAGGATGATGACGACGATGACGACGACGATGATGATAACGGAGGAGGAGGAGGAGGAGGAGGAGGAGGAGGAGGAGGAGGAGGAGACTTATATCTATACCATTACTTAAAATAAATGACACAAGTAAAATTGTCTTAAAAATGGTGTACCCAAATATTAATCGAGGGAAGTTCAGAAAAGCCTGTATTCTGAAAGAAATATAAATTAAATTTGGATCAGAATATTCATTTCCTTGATATTTCCCTTATTCAATTACTTTCAGCATTACCATAACAAAGCAGTATGAAACCTGTCATGGCCATGACGGAAAATCATTACTGACTGAGTTGCTGACTGACTCACTTCCCAGGTGTGTTTTCATAGTGATCTAAACGCCTGGTAGAGATGTTGTATTATTGAAAGTAATAGTTTAAAAGATGATTTTTGACAATGCTCATTATAATTACATATGGCCTATATCACCAAGTTTTGTAAATATGTTTTGATAAACTTCAGTATCTTTACATATATATATACTGAAAAACTGGTCAGAGTGATTGACAGCTAAACTTATTGCTAAATTACACTAATCAGTATAAACCGTTACCTAATGGTGTGTGTATTTGTGTAATACTGCATGTGGTGAGGCGGTTGTGGTGGGTGTGTATGTTATGAAGGAGGTGTGTGACTACGACAGCTGTTTACCAGTGATTACCTCATGTGTCAACCCGCCTGCCCACACATTATGTCCTTCTCTCACGCACGGGTTTGTTACGTGGACGCCGCTGATGCATATATATTTCCGCCAGACATATGTTATTTACGCGTGGGGAGGTTTGTGGGGTATAACTATCACACACACACACACACACACACACACACACACACACACACACACACACACAATCAAGAGAAGAAAGGGAAAAAGGATGATCTGAACTAGTAATCATAATTTTTACTATTTTGTTTCGTTATGTGTCTATCGTTGTTCTTCACTCTCCTTCAATTATTCACACCCACAGCTTAAGCTCAAGAATGTTTATGGATGTGGTCCCTGCTCCTTACTGGTCCGAAGCTACAGTTTCTAGTAGTGATGTATATGATAAGGGTATGGGTCTTGGTGTATGAGTGACAGAATTTATATATTAACGCAAAATCGTGATCAATTGTTAATGTCCCCCTTTCACCATCACACGCTCCACCGATGATGTTGATGATGATGATGATGATGATGATGATGATGATGATGATGATGATGATGAATGTTACGATGATGATATGGCTAGGAATTCACCTTTCGGATTCTCTGGTACTAAATATATCCCCGGCCTTACATTTCCGATCGAGTGACAGGATTAGGTCAGAGGTGGATAAAGAAAAATATGAAGTTAAGATAGGGATTTGGTCAGCTGGTCCTGTATGGCCGAACGACAGGTAGGACTAATGAAATTCGACACAAGGGTGGTAATAGCCAGGTAAACCCACACTTGGAGCTGGGGTCGTGCTGGAGGGGAAGGGGGAGGAAGAAGGGAGGGGAGTGTGGGAGAAGAGTAAAGGAACAGAGACTGAAAGGAGAGGAAGAAGGAAGAGATGGGGCGAGGAGAAAGGGATAGAACGGAGGAGAGAGTGGGGAAAAGGGAAGGGAAGGAAGACAAAGAAGGAAGAGAAGTGAGGAGAAAGGTGAGGAAAGACAGGACAGAAAGGGAGAGGGAAAGAGAGGTGAAATCCCACTTGCAGAACGAATCGTGATGGGGGGAAGGGAGAAGTGGAAGGGGGAAGGGAGAGGAGGAGCGAGGAGGTGGAAGGGGAATACGAGGACACGTACCGATGGAAAGGGCAGGGAAAGAGAGAAAAAGACGGAAGATGGGAGAATATGAGTACAAAATAAATGAGAACAAATCAAAACAAAGCAAACAAATGACCTATTAGTCCTTCGCTAGGATAAGCTAAATTAAGGTATCTATTTTATTAGCGTCGGTAAAGGAGAGCAAAGAAGGAAGGGAAGGAAGGAAGAAGGGGGAAGGGAAGAAGGAAAGATAAAGGAAAGGAAAAGAGGGGTGAGAGGAAAAGAAGGAAGGTAAAGGGAGAGATGAGAGGTACAGGGGAGAAAGGGAAAGAAGGGAAGGAAAGTAGAATTTAAGAGATAAAGATGATGGAAGCACAAGGAAGAATGAGTTTGGAAACGGATGAGAGGGGATGAGGGGAATGGAAGAATGGGAAAGGAAAAGAGAGAAGGGAAAGGAAAGAGGTGACAGGAATGGAAGAGGAGGTGGAGGGCAGGGAAAAGGGGAGCTAAATAAACTTGTCAAATGGTGTCAAGAACAAAATACAATACAAAAAAAATCGTCACATTTAGCTAGCTACAGTATACTGTTTTAACCATCATAAACTGAATAAAACTGCCTGTAGGTAGTATATATAAACACTGTATTGAAGGCTAACAAAGAAAGTTAACCTCTTTAATACTGGAGCTTTATCTCACTCAGAATAAAATGATCTGTAGATAGCAAAAAGATAAGAAAAAGACTAAACCGTGTATATACAGGACGATAAGGCCCTAATATGCGGCTTCGCGAAAGTATACAGGATTAGTGCACCTCATTCTGAAAATCCTTAGCGAGAGACTGACGGACAGACTCGTTCCAAGAGATCCTCCCGCATTTGTGGGAAAAAAAAAAAAAAGCATTATCGTACTGAAAGGATTAAAACAATATGTCAATGTATCTATTGCCAGACGCTTTAATCTCGTAAGGGGTGGCCACAAACAAATCGCCTCCATGTCGTCCTGTCCCCCGCCATTTCACTGCCCTGCTCCTAGCTCACACCCCCCTCTCATACACCTCTCTGGTACAATAAGTACCAGGATAAAAGAAATATACCATCATCATCGTCATCATCATTAAAACGAGTTGTATCACTGAACTCTCTCTCTCTCTCTCTCAGCCTCCCCTTCCTCATTCCCAACCCCATACCCATCAATAGCTTACCTGCCCCGGGGTACAGACAGCACTGATGAAGAATGACCTCAGGGAGAGGAGGGAGAAATGGAAGAAAATACAGGAAAGGTGGGGAAACTAACGAAGACGGAGAGATGATAGAAGAGAAGACGAACAGAGGAGAGAAGAGGAGAGTACGTATGAAGAGAAAAGAAAATAAGACAAATAAAGAGAAGAAGAGACGAATAAACAGCAAAAGAGGAAGGACAATGGAAAAAGTGTGAAAAATGGAAAGAATAAAAAGGAAGGAAGGAAGATTATGGGGACAAGGTGAATTAAGCAGAGAAAGAGAAAAGAAAAAGGAGGAGAGGAACAAAGAGAAGGCAGAGTGGAAAAAGAAGAAAAGGTACAGAAAAAGACAGGAGGCAAGGGGAGAAAAGAGGAGGAGAAATGGAAAGAAGAGTGTATAAAGAGATGGGAGGGTGAAGAAGAGGAGAGGAAAAAGGAAGGGGAGGACAGGAAGAGAGAAAAGGTTGAGGAGATGGAAAAATGTAGATTATATGAAGTACCCAGAGGAAGATAATTGCCAAAGAGAGAGAGAGAGAGCAACCCGTGATGAAATAACCCTCACAACGTGGCACTGTCGGACCCTCATAATCACCTCCCATCAAAACTCAACCTATGCTGCCCCCTCTACACACACACACACACACACACACACACACACACACACACACACACACACACACAATTACATAGATACACAAACCACACTTTCCTTAACAGACATCCAGGACTTCATAGCACTGTTTATTCTCTGATTACTGAAGTGACGAATAAGGTAATAAAGTAGAAGGCAGTTTCTCATCCGACAGACTCTCGAGTCTTTACCAGTACTAGAAAATAGGAAGAATCAACACCCTGACTGACTACAATGCCTTTTTCATACGGGGAGAGAGAGAGAAATATATATATATATATATATATCGATATATATATATATATATATATATATATATATATATATATATATATATATATATATATATATATATCAGAACGAAAGAACTCAAAGCTAAAAGTGAAGTTAATAACCTTAAGATAATAAAAATGATACTACTTTTTTTGGGGGGAAGGGGGGAGTTTCATGAATTGTGCAGACAGAAAAAATTTCGTGGTACAGTATTTACTGTAATAGCAGGAACTAAACCACACGTCTCCTACGAGCGGTGTAACATTTTAATTATGCCTTCTACGGTGAGGAATGAGATTGGTAATTGTTCCAGATGTTAAACGGTCACTAATATAGGGAATGACCAGACCAGGAAAAGATGAGAATCACAGGGCACTGGAGCATGAGGGGGAAACACGAGCACAAAGGAAGAGATGTAAAGCGAGGAAAGAAGGTAAAGGAACTAAAGTAATATACTCACAGCGCGCCATCCCGCCTCGCCCACGTGCCATAACGCCTTACCTGGAGAAAACAAACACAACTGTTAGGAAGCGTATGTGAAAACACACACAAAACACATCACTATGAAACGAGTGAAAAATAATCATTCATTATAATTAATGTACAAAAATGAAAATATTACTCAACTCTGCCAGCAAAAGTCTGTAATGGAGTACAAGGCCATCCAAGAAGTTGGCCATACCTCTGTGTCCTCGACAACCATCTTTTACAGCTAAAATATTACGGCAACACCATTGGAAGTTGGTAGCGTAAGATAAGAGGATATCGGTACCTGCAGTAAGCCGGCTGGCCCATACTAGGTACGTCCTGACTAAGGGTTTAAGACATAATTACACTGCCAAGATTAGGACCAGGACATAAAAGGAAGAGGCTCCTCCCCGCCCACCTAACCTCGCTGTTAAAACCTGCAAGAAAACTACGGAAGGAACACCACTCAGGACGGAACAAATGGCACAGATTTTTTTTTTAAAGAAAACTATAAATTATCCTACTATATAACGGAAATGTACACAAAATGATATATATATATATATATATATATATATATATATATATATATGGGTGCCACAGGAAATGATTGATATATATATATATATATATATATATATATATATATATATATATATATATATATATATATATATATATATATATATATATATATATATATATATATATATATATATATATATATATATATATATATATTCATACATGTACTTTTACACAAATATGTAAGCACATAAGAAACAGGAAAGTATACAGAACAGCAGGACTCTGCAGTGTATCGTTGTCTGTGGTATGAGGTCCACTGTAGGACTAGGCCTTCTCCTGGAAGGAAGAGTGACAACCATAAACTGGTCTCTCCCACGCTGGCCAAGCATGATTCAGGAAAGGGTGTCTTTAGCGGGATCAGTGTATGTGAAGCAGATCATAATTCTTTAATGGTATATCATTATCTAGCCTATTCTTGAGGCCCTCCATCAAACTGTCACTGTAGTCTACGAAATTTGATCATTGGGTAACTTACTCCACTCATCTGCTATCGTATTCACATTATAACATACGGCAATGTGATACGCAAACAGTTTATTGACGGATACAAACATTATTAATGTGAATTTCTTTATTCATTTCCTTTAACATCTTAATTACAGTTGTTGCTTGATTAAACAGAGGTCGTACTATTCGAGTATTTAAGCGCCTTAATTTTTCCTCTATTCAGCCTCTTCATTCCCTTGACGATTCAATTAATGACATGCATGCTACAACCATGCTAGAGAGAGAGAGAGAGAGAGAGAGAGAGAGAGAGAGAGAGAGAAATGGGGGGGGGATACTGCAAAAAATTACTCTTCTCCACAATCTCTCCTCAGACCCGGGCCTAAATTACTGTCAGATTAATCCTCAGCCTATCATGACACTCTAACCTAACTTAATCTAGATCACCCTTGGAAAAAAAAAAAAAAGAGCCGAAATCGATAAGACTGGGAATTCGGGAAAAGGGGTAGGTTGGGAGCTCACAAACTCTACCACAGGAACCACCACAACCACCACACGGAAAGCAAATTGGGTTGGTATGTTGTAGCAGACGATTGCCACACTGCCTCGCTGCCACAGTATCTAAATTAGTTAAGTAACTCAAGCAACTTCCCCTGATACTTTATTTCCTTCCGCTACGGGCCAGAGGTCGAGTACTTTAATATTCTCTCTCTCTCTCTCTCTCTCTCTCTCTCTCTCTCTCTGTGAAAGTATAGAAAAACTGTAATATTCAACCAGACAAAAATCTCAACAATCACTCCTTGTCTAACTTTCTACTTTCGTTTCATTCACTGTCTCGAATATTAGCAACTTTCAACGAATAAAAATGAAAAAATGAAATTATAACCGGAAAAATGAAAACCGAACCCGACGTTAAAAAAAAAAAAAAAAAAAGTCTCCTTGAACTTCACTCGTATTTCCTTTTTCCTGAACTTTCATCTTTATTAATCAAGTAAAGAAATATACGAAACAAGAAACTAAACACATATCTCACCAAAAAATAAATAAATAAATAAACACCCATATACCACTAACGTAAAACACCACAGTCACCCCTTACCAAAGTTTTATTTACATCCATTTTCTCTTTTCCCCTCCCGCCATGACAGAGCACGGGCGCAAGAGTGTCACCATCGGAACTTAATTAAAAACCTTCAACAAAACTCCGGTGAAAGTTCATTACACCAAAACCATTCGTGTGGCGGCCTTTGTTCCGAGGCCGGAGACAGGAGTTCAATTATTAGGAAGAGAGATTGGAAACGTGCTGCAGGTTTAACTGAGCACTTTAATATCGTTTGGTTGTAGGAATACGTCTGACGGTAGCAAATATATGGATCAGAAGACGTTGTTGGATGTCATTATTATCAAGGGTGTCTCCTAACATGAGTAAAATCGTCCGGTGGTAACAATAATGGCGTCTAACAGTAGCATGAACGTAATATCAAAGGGCGCTGTTGTACTCAATTCGACGGATGTTTCGTTGAGTAAAATCATCTGGCGACAGCAATAAAAACGTCTGGGAGGGGGACCAAAAAGAAGCAAAAAGATGCCATCGCACTGCGGGTAATAATAGTAGCAGTACAGTTGTTGCACCTGGTTCATCTGAAATGTGAACCCGATGGACTACAGGTTGAGGCTCCCTTCCCTTCGAAGCTCAAAATCCTCCACTTCAAGGAATATGGAGGGAGGTGAGGGACGTTTGTATAACCGGGCAGAGGAGTTGCCTAGTTATACTGGTGCCACCACGTGAAGGCATCCCTCTCCAGCACCACTGCAAGGGTAAATGGAGTATACGACGGGCATCTTCTACTGAGTAAAATCGTCTGGCTTAGTAATTAAAAAAAAAAAAATGCTGCGGTATCAAGAATATAATGTTACCAGACGTTGTTGTAGTGAAGGGATTAATGGAAATACGATCCGTCTCTCCCACGCTGAATTACATGGCCTGGAGGTGGCAACATTAAAATCCATAAAGACGCCATCGTATTGTGAAGATAAATGATGACTTTCTACCGCCTTCACTGCGTTGGGTATCTCCTAAGCTGAATATAATCATCTGAAGTCAGCGAGAAAAAGTTATGTTAAATTTCATTCCCTTTCTTTCTTATCCAGCTCCCCTAAATTACCCTCCATTCCTATTTTTTCTTTCCAGTTATCTCTCAGTTATCCCCATTTACTCTCCACCCTTCCACATTTTCCTCATTTCCTCCAGTCTCCCCTCCCTCTCCCTTTTATTCACTCCATTCCTGCCTACTGACTTCCTCCTCCTCACTTCCCATGGTTTTCTCTTCATTTTTCTCATTTCCCCTCACTGTCTCTCAACATCATCTTTTCCTCCTCATCCTACATATTTCCTCCTCTCCTCCCAGTCTATACCAACTCCCTCTCATCTCCTTTTTTCCTCTCCACATCCCTCATTTTTTTCCTTGCCTCTTCTTTCCTCTTCCTTTTTCCCTCCACTCCTTCCCATCTCCCTCCTTTCCCCTCCACTCCCTTCCTACGTCTTCCTCAGCTCATCCCTCCACTCCCTCTTTGTTCCTCTCTTCCTCCCCTCTTCCCGATCTTTTCTTCCTCATCTCTCGTCTCTCCCCCCCCCCCTCCCGTTTCTCCTCTCCCTATCCCGCTCCTTCTTTCCACGTCTCCCTTTCTTCTCCTTACTTCAACTTCCTTCCTCTCTTTTCTTTTCCCCCTCTATCCCTTCACTCGCTTCCCTGTCTCCTCTTTTTTCTCCTTGTCTCTAACTCCTGCCCCCCTTCCCCTTCCTTGTTCACCACCTCGCTCCTCCTGTTCCCCTTCTTTCCTCCCCACTACCAACCCTTTTTCCCTTTTTTCCTCCTTACCCCCTTCATATGTTCCCTCCTCTTTTCCCCATCTTCCTCTATTCTTTTCTTTCTCTCCTCTCCTTCCCCCTCCTTTCCTCCTCCCCGCTTTCGCCTCCTTCCCTCCTTCTCCCACCCTCTCCTTGTCACGCGTCACTTCCCTTCTCTTCAACACTTTTCTCAAGGTTACTCCTAATGAACACAACACACGCACATGTACACGCACACGCATACATAATTCTATACACAGCCTACACACACACGTAATTTTTTTTTCTCTCTCTCTCTCTCTCTCTCTCTCTCTCACGCAACCAATGAGCACAAAAACAATTCCACACAAATAAATAAAATCTCGTTAAAACCTACCCCCCTACACCGACCCACACACACACACACACACACACACTTACTCCCACTATTGACCCTTTCAATACTTATTATATTTCTCTTGACATCTGACGATTTTAATTCATTCAGTACGATGACAGCATAACTCTCAATTCTGTGCTGCCACCAAACGATTCTGCTCACATCAGGAGTAGTGTCTGGTATACCCGCCGCCAGGTAACTTGTCTTTTAAGCTCCGCCCCCTCCTCACCCCCCCCTACAGTGAGTGGGTGAGGAGGGGCGGGGCCACGACTTCAGGGCGGGGCTTAAGAGACAAGTTCCCTGACAGCGGGTATAGCGTAGGTGCTTGGGCCAATTTAATGAACACTCGGATTCCTTTGAACAATTCGTCTGAAGTTAGCTAGAAAAGATTGCAAGAGTAGTATCGATCGTAAGAGGGCTATTTAGGTAAGAGAAATCAGAGAGAGCAAAAATATAAAAAAAAAGGGAAAAAAATCCATTGGTGCTTTGCTTGAGAATTAGTTCCTACTCTATTCTGCTTAACGCCAGACGATTTTGTTCAGAAAGGCACCTCAGCCAAAGAAGAAAAACTGAATCCTGCTGAGTTAACTTAGGAAATAAGCGTTTGTCAACCACGTCCCGCCATTAGACTATAAAGGGGTGAAGGGGAGAAGTGGCCGTGCTAAGCAATGGGTGGGATGGGCTGGAAATAAGGGCAGTGGAGCTTCGGCAGGAAATTATATCCTGTAAAGATGGGTGACACAGGATTAATTATATGAGTGCAGTGAAGGTTCATTTCAAAATATCCTTCAAGAATCAATGTGTTGCAGGTAAAGAAATGGGAGTGGGGTACTAAGAAATGCCTGGGATCATCTGGAATTATAACTGGGCTGGGGAGAGACCACGAGAACATACCCTGTGAAATGTGAGTACTGTAGGATAAATGGTTTGAGTGCAGTAGGGGTTTATCTCAAAATTTTCTCCAACAACATGAACTAAATAAGCTAGCGATGCTCTCATATGCCGGTCCTCTTGTGACGTAGGCAAAAATTATGTCCTACGGCTGCAAAGGTTAAGTGCGCTCATTATCCTGATGCACAAAAATCAGTGTGTTTATACCGAGCCCCACACAACCAAGGCCAATATACTGAGGGGTTTAAAGTTTTTGTCAGTGGGGTCAAAGTTCTAATTTGTGGCTTCCTCTTCCATGTGGCCACTCACTCCTTCGCTCCTTGTGTGTGTGTGTGTGTGTGTGTGTGTGTGTGTGTGTGTGTGTGTGTGTGTGTGTGTGTGTGTGTGTGTGTGTGTGTGTGTGTGTGTGTGTTTGTGTGTGTGTGTGTGTGTGTGTGTGTGTGTGTGTGTGTGTGTGTGTGTGTGTGTGTGTG
The DNA here is from genome assembly GCF_032717465.1 of Coenobita brevimanus. Classification (NCBI taxonomy): domain Eukaryota; kingdom Metazoa; phylum Arthropoda; class Malacostraca; order Decapoda; family Coenobitidae; genus Coenobita; species Coenobita brevimanus. The sequence continues at coordinate 4,822,154 of NC_137007.1, forward strand.
TGTGTGTGTGTGTGTGTGTGTGTGTGTGTGTGTGTCCGAGCTTCAATCCACACCACTCTCCATCTCGCCTTCTACCCTTACATCCTTCCAACCATCTATCCTTCCTTCCATCCCTTTCTTTCTTTCTTTATCCACTCTACCCTCCTCCCTCCCTCCCATCCATCCGTCTCTCTCTCCATCACTCTCTTCATAATTCTTTCCCTCCACCCATCCCACCCTCCCTCCCTCCTTCCACCTCCTTCCTTCCTTTTCCTCTTTCTACCACGTGGGCCACTCTGTCTCTTCAACATGTCTGTCTCCCCACACCACACTATCTTCCATCCCTCTTTAGATTCTTCCATCCATCTCTCTCTCTCTCTCTCTCTCTCTCTCTCTCTCCAACCATCCATCCACCAATTCATCAATCTTTTAATTTCTTTCATCTCTTTCTCCAACCATTCATCCCTCCATCTACCCTTTAATTTCTCCTTCCACCACATTCTCCATCCATTCATCCATCGATCCTTTACTTCCTCCTGTCTCTTTCCCCACAATCCATGCATCAATTTTATTTATTTTTCCACCACCCATCCATCCATCCTTCAGTTCCTCCTCTCATCTCTCTCTCTCTCTCTCTCTCTCTCTCTCTCTCTCTCTCTCTCTCTCTCTCTCTCTCTCTCTCTCTCTCAACATCTGTATCACGCACACTATTTAATAACGTATTTAATAATGATAATAATAACAATAAATAATCGTTTAGCGTCTGACTTAATTGTAATGCTAATAAATCAGTTATGGTAAGTAAACCTATGGTGCGGTAATTAACAATATGGTACAGTACAGCGTAATAAGTGTGTGTGTGTGTGTGTGTGTGTGTGTGTGTGTGTGTGTGTGTGTGTGTGTGTGTGTGTGTGTGTGAGAGAGAGGGGGAGGGGGCTGAGAGTAGGCGGAGAGGGAGACCGAGAATAAGGTGGCGAGATAGGGTGCAAGATTACGTATGAAAAGGTTAATGATGTGTTGGAAGGTGTCGTTACTGAGTAGGGACAAAAACGCCCAGGCTGTCCGTGGGTCAAGGCCACACCTTATACGATACGGTGTCAAGCAACAGACAGACATATATAGATAAACTGACAGATATGGACAAAAATAAAAGATATGGACAAACACTTATTCACAAACATACAGATAAACATATAGATAAATAGCTACCAGATAGACAGACTGATAGATGGGTAGACAGATACAGATAGATAAAATAGACAGAGAGCAATAAACAACACGAAACTGCAATAAATAATTTCATCTATTCCATGAAGGTTATAACAATATGGAACTAGACTCGTATTTACCATCTTTCCTGGAATTTCAGTGTACATATGATTGTTTGTTATACTTTCGCCTTCACCATTACCGAGACCAAATACTTCAAATCCAGACTGAATATTTTTGTGAGGAAATGTGATCATGTAAATCGTCTTTTTATATTTGTAGAAATGGTATATATTGGTGTTGAATGTAATAATGATGTAATAACGGTTAAACAATGGCATGAAATACAGTAATGGTTTGCTAATAATATCGAATCTAATGAAGGTGCATTAGGTAATATCACTATAATGGTGGAGGAACAACAGTGCAGTATATAAAGACGATATAAAGATACAGGATGCAATAATAATCTATAATAATGAGGATGTGGTATAAGTTAAATACAGGGGTGTAGGGATGAGGTTAGTGTGCAGGAAAGCGATATAGTTACCCCAAGGCCACCCCTCACACCTGCCTTGTTAGCTCACCTGCCTTACCCTACCGACAATGCCACTCACCCTCTCTTTCCTTTACCGCTTAGACTTTTATTCACTTTCTTTTCTTAGTCCTTCTCGTCTCACCTTTCATCCTTCCCTTCCTTGTTCTGTCTCTCCCTCTCCACCGCTTTCTTTTTTTTTTCCCCCTTTCTTTCACCTCTCTTCAACCCTCCTTTTCTTGCTTTATTTCTTCTGCCTTCTTTTTCTACTTCTCTCTTCTTTTTCTTCTTCCCTTCTTGTTCTGCCTCATCTCCCTTCCTTCTCCTTTTTGTTTTCCTTCTTTCACTCTCCTATTTCACTAAGCTAACCTAGTCTACCGCCAATACCTCTCAGTTACACCTTTCTCCTTTTCCTCCCTTTCTTGTTTTTTCTTTCCTCTCTCGCTTCCTCCTTCCTTTACTCGTTCTTTCTCTTCTCTCTCTTCCTCCTTCCTTTACTCGTTCTTTCTCTTATTTTTTCTACTAATTATTTCTCCTCTCTCTTCGTCCTTCTTTCTCATTCATTCTCTTATCTCCTCTCTTTCTCTTGCTCTAAGGTCGCTGCTTCCTTCCTTCCTTGCTTCCTTCCCCTTTTTCTCTTTTTCTTTTACCACACCTGAGCTACTTCAAACACCACCCCATCCTTCCTTCCTTCCTTCCTTCCTCCCAACTTTTCTTTTCTCCTTTCTTCTTCCCCTGGGCACACCTGCCCTACTTCCAACACACTGACTCACTATTTCCTTCCTTCCTTTCAGCTTTTCTTCTCTCTTTCTCTTGCCTCACCTGCCCTACTTCTGACACCACTCTCCTTCTTTGCTTCCTCCTTCCTTCCTTTCTTCCTTCTACCTTTCTGAGTTCACTCTTTGTCTCTTCCTTTATTCCTTTCATCACCACCTATCTATTCTCCCCTCTTCCTCTTCCCCTTTCTTTCATTCCTTTCTTTTCTCTCTCCCTGTCCACAGTACACCTATCCTGTCTCTCCTCATTCTTTCCTGCTTTCTATTCCTCCCCTAAATATTGCATTCGATTGCCGTCCTTTTTTCCTTTTCCTTTCCCTCCTTCTCCTCCTTCCGCCATCTCTTTTTGCCTGTGTGTCCTCCATCCCTTCCTTCTTCTTTCGTACCCTCCTTTCTTCCTCTTCCTTCACCACGTGGCCAGCCCTCCCCCCTCCCCCTAGCCTCCTTCCACGTGACCTGCGCTTCACCACGTGCAACCAACACAAAGCTTAAGATCTTGAAATTTGGCAGTGGTTTTCAGTGTATGGTTATTGTAATTCATCATCATTTTGTGAGGCAAGATCTGTGTGTGTGTGTGTGTGTGTGTGTGTGTGTGTGTGTGTGTGTGTGTGTGTGTGTGTGTGTGTGTGTGTGTGTGTGTGTGTGTGTGTGTGTGTGTGTGTGTGTGTGTGTGTGTGTATATGCATGCATGTATACAACAATGCATGTCCGTACTCGTATGTATAACTCGATATTCCTCAGGTACAATATATCATTTCCTCACAATTTTTCAATTCCTTTCATTTTGTCTGTATTGTTCGTTTTACACACAAGTCATCCACACAATGCAGAATATGAAGAAAAAGCGGAACAGTAAAACGAAGCCCAAACTAGGAGAGAAGTCTACAGAATAATAATAAAAAAAAGTCTTGGAGTAACAATGCTAGCTCCAAATTACCACCTGACCACATAAATGAAAAATCTATCTACACACACACACACACACACACACACACACACACACACACACACACATATATATATATATATATATATATATATATATATATATGAGAGAGAGAGAGAGCGAGAGAGAGAGAGAGTTGGGTGACGAGAAGGAAAGTGAAAGAAAGAGTTGGATGAGGAAGACGAAAGGAAAATAGACTTAGGTGAGGAAAATGAAACAGAATTATTGAGGAAAAGGAAAGTGGAAGAGTGAGGTGAAGGTGAAGTGGTAAAAAAGAGAGTGGGATGAAAAACAAAAGAAAATGGAGAGACGGAGGGGGGGAAAGACAGAAAGAAAGAAAGAGGGAGGGGAGGAGAGGAGAAAAGGGATGAATCGAGAAATGGGTGCGAGTGACAAAATGATAGGAGAGGGATGGGGTGATAGAGAGGGATGGGGCGAAGAAGGCAGTGGGGAGAAAGAGATGGCGGGAATGAGAGTGAAGAGAGATGAGAGTGAAAAATAATAGAGAGGAAGAAGGTGAATGAAAGAGGGTGTGGTGAGAATGAACGAGGTGAGAAAAAGGTGTACAAGGGGTGAAAAATACAATAAGGATGGGCGGGGTGGGGTGGGGGGAGGAGAGTTTACACCTGTCCATGGCCCACTACCCTCGCCAGGTGTTAAGAAGAGGGGGGGAAGGGGGAGGAGGGGGCTTTATGCAACTCACCCCCACCCTACCCTACCCCACGCCCCACGGTATCAACTGACTCACTCCTCCCACCCTTATCCTTGATCACTAATACTATCACTGTATTCTAATTCTATCCACTATCATTAATATCATCACTATTTACTATCCAACACTATTACTCTATACTCTGTTTCTTGATCACTAACCTTATTATATTACTATTCTACATTATTAATCTATTTCCACTAAAAGTAATTCCACTACTTTACAGTCCTAAAATTCTGTTCTACCTTTATCTTCGTTCCGTAATATTTTCACTAATTCATCGTCCTTCATTACCATCCTATTTCCTTCATCCATTTACCCATTCATAACCCATACACAAATTTCCCTTAGCCCTTTGAGTACGATGGCGTCATTTCCATACTACTGCCATTTCCAGACGATTTTATTCAGACAAGATTTTTTTTTTTTTTTTAAATGGAGGAGTGAGATGTTGCGGTACTGTAGCTTTTAATATCCCCTTCAATACTATACGCTGTCCACTTTACCTTGACCTAAAATTGCCATCCCTCCATCTAGCTTGCTGGGTTATAACAAGACATTAACACTAGAAAATTATGCTAGTCACGAAGAAATACTATACAAATGATGCAGAGCCACAGTATTGTCTTTTTTCTGTCACTGACCTACGTAAATTAGCAAAAGGATGAAACTCTGGGCCAAATTAAAGTGAAAGGATTATAGTGGTCATTCCTAAGTTGAAACGAAATGCATGTAGTGACTATCAGTAAAAAATTAGCAAAAAAAAAAAAAAATCGTAGAAAATGGTTTAACGCTGCTTATTATATTATTATTATATTTTCTGCTCCTGTCTTCCCATTCATTACCACCACACTATTTTTCTACTGCTTAACTACTACTACGGTACGACTCACCATCCTTATCTTCTGTCAGTAATCTTATCACAATCTTTACCACCTTACACCATTTCCTCTATTACCTGTTCTCATTTACCTGTCCATTACCGCTAGACTTGTTCCCGTTACCATAATTACCACACTTACTCTCATTTATCCCTTGTACTAATTAAATTCCCACCAGTTATCACTAAGACAATTTCCTTTATTTCCTCCACCGCTATTTTTCCCACCATTTCTGCCTTCCACGCCATTTTATAATCTCTTCTTTATTTCGGCCTTGTAATCGTAGTTTCATTTTTATCTATTACATGTTATCTTGCCTCATAACCTTGGGATTGTATTTTCGTCAGCCTGGGAGTTTTCAACAACCTTTCCCTCCTTAACTATTTTATTTTTTTACTACACTTCACTTCTTTCATGTATATTATTCGTTCATGGTCCCAAAGAGGTAAAAAACTCTGCTCCGAATCTCTCAACCCATTCAAGCGTGGCGAATTGGATAAGGACAAGGACTGGATGAGGACGAGGACTGGATGAGGATAAGGACTGGATGAGGACGAGGACTGGATGAGGATAAGGACTGGATGAGGATAAGGACTGGATGAGGATAAGGACTGGATGAGGATAAGGACTGGATGAGGATAAGGACTGGATGAGGACGAGGACTGGATGAGGATAAGGACTGGATGAGGATAAGGACTGGATGAGGACGAGGACTGGATGAGGACGAGGACTGGATGAGGACGAGGACTGGATGAGGACGAGGACTGGATAAGGACGAGGACTGGATGAGGATAAGGACAAGGACTGGATGAAGACGAGGACTGGATGAGGACGAGGACTGGATGAGGAAGAGGACTGGATGAGGACGAGGACTGGATAAGGACGAGGACTGGATGAGGATAAGGACAAGGACTGGATGAAGACGAGGACTGGATGAGGACGAGGACTGGATGAGGATAAGGAAAAGGACTGGATGAAGACGAGGACTGGATGAGGACGAGGACTGGATGAGGACGAGGACTGGATAAGGACGAGGACTGGATAAGGACGAGGGCTGGATAAGGATGAGGGCTGGATAGGACGAGGACTGGATGAGGACGAGGACTGGATGCGGGCGAGGACTGGATGAGGACGAGGACTGGAAGTGTCGCTCTCTCAACGCTTTTCCCGGCTCAGTATCGGCACAGACTGCATTAAGAGCCAAGAGTACATAGACAGACCATATGCAGAAGGAAAATGTTGAGGAAGAGATGATACAAAGTCCAAAATTCAGTACTATGCTGACGTATTTCCTTTCCTGTATTTCTTTTCATTTCAGTTTCCCTTTTAGCTTTCACTTTAACCTCTTCCTTACGAATCACCTCTCTTCATCTGAATAAAATCGTCAGGCCGTTACAAGAATGAAGTAGCATAAACCGCATCACACAAAGGAGTCACGGGAATTGTTATCTGAGCCCTAAAACTGCTGAGGAAAATCGTCTGACGGCAAAGAGAATGAAACGTAAGGAATGTCAACGTACAGAAGAGGACAATGTAGCTTTTATCTCAGTGCTGGTTTGTGCTGATACTGTTGGTTGGTGTTGGTGGTGGTGGTTGTGGTGGTGGTGGTTGTGGTGGTAGTGGTTGTGGTGGTAGTGGTTGTGGTGGTAGTGGTTGTGGTGGTAGTGGTTGTGGTGATAGTGGCTGTGGTTGCAATGTTGGTTGTGGTGGCGGTGATGGTTGTGGTGCTCGTGGTTGTGGTGGTAAATGATTGTTCAAGAGGTGACGCTGCTGGAAGTAATGGTGGTAATGTTACTGTAGTGATGGTGACGCTGGGGCTATTGGTAATGATATAGTGGTGGCAATGTTGGTAATGGTGGTTTGGATGGTGGTAATAGTGACGGTAATACTGGGACTGAGGTAATGATAGCTGTAGTGGTGGTAATGCTGGTGACACTGACTGGAATGGTGGTTATGTTGGTAATGATGGTTGGAATGGTGGTAATGTTGTAGTGGTGGCTGGAATTGTGGTACTGTTGGTAGTGGTAACTGGAATGGTGGCAATATTGGTAATGGTGGTGGTTGTGTTCACGGCAGTGGTGGTAGTGGTGGTGATGGTAGTGGTGGTGATGATGGAAGTGGTGGTACCGTAGTTGTGGTGGTGGTGGTGGTGTTAGTGGTGGTAATGGTGGTGATGAAGTGGTGGTGGTGGTGGTGGTGGTGGTAGTTGTGGCAGTGGTGGTGGTGGTAGTTGTGGCAGTGGTGGTGAGGGAAATGGTGGTACCGTAGTTGTGGTGGTGGTGGTGGTAGGGCTCTCTCCCCTACGCACGAACATTGGGTTTTAATTCCCCCATTACCATTTACAGGCCTCTCAACCACACTTACACCCCCAGTCCCCTCCCATGCCCTAACACCATGGATACTGCCACACCACAACAACCACACACACCGATATCCACTACCACTCCCATCACCATCATTACTACCATTACCACTTCTATCACTACAACTATTACTACTACTGCCACTACTACCCACATGCAACATCACCCTAAAATAACCACTATCCCACAACAATCACTACCACACCCATTATGCTATCATCACTACCACAATTACACCTAAGTCACCACCCACACTTCACTACCAAACAAAGCCACCTTATATCTACCACAACATAACTACCACTACCCCATACTTACCACCACCACCACCCTGCCTACAGTACCATTCTCACAACCCCTACACGGCAACCAACCAACCCAATTCCATATCAACCACCACCCTGCAACTACAATACTACCACAACCTTCCTACAACCACCACTACAACCAATCACAGCGTCCCACATATACACAAATACCACCACTACTATTACCAACCATACTACCAACCAAACCAATCCACATCTACCACAGTTCTCCGCCTACCACCACTACCACAACTACAGCATCGTCACCCACCTTCCAGTACCAAACAAGCTACCTCACCTGTACCATTACTCCACAGGTACCACCAACAGCACCCCCAATTACCTCCACCACACACCATTACCTGCAACACCTTTTACTAAGCCGCACGCCATCACCTTAACAAACCACCCCACCACATTGACAAGGCTCCCCACCACCACTACCACCACGGTTATTTACACTCTGTCACACCCTGGAAACACACACACACACACACACACACACACACACACACACACACACACACACACACACACACACACACACACACACACACACACACACAAAGCACATCACCAAGAGTACCACACACAATTCACTCCACTTCCAGTCCCTGCCAATGCCTACAAAAACTAATACGTACAGTCAGGATCAAAAGTTCGCCAATATAATCACCTCCTCTACTCATCCCTTTCCCCTACTGGACAACCCCCTATAGCTGAGAGAGACTATGGATCTTTCTCTTCCTATAGATGGTTGTCTTTGATGTGATGCGTCAAGGAGGAAAGTGATGGACATGACCTAAGCGTGAAATAGACGTGAAACTGGAGGAGAACTTCTGTCCCTCACTGCACACTATTCATTATTCATTTTACACTTGCAGCACATCCCACACACACCACCACAGCTAAATTTATTCACTTCAACCCATCCCTTTCCCCTTCCCTCCTCACTTTCACCTTCACCCCTTCAGTACGACGACAGTATTCCCATTCATTCCTTGCTACCTTCAAATTACTTCACTCAGCTCAGGAGAAAACTCTCGTAGTGAAGAGGTTACAAAAACTCCACCAACCCTTTCAGCACAATTACGGCTTTTTAATTTTACTGTTACTACCACCTGACGATTTTTCTGAGCTTAGGACTTCGAAAAAAATCACTATAAACGCCTTTAATACAATGCTGGCTTAATAAACTCCTCCTGGCTACCACTCAGACGATTTCATTCAGCTCGGGATAGGTCTTTTTTAGTGGAGGGGTTAGCGAGAACTCCGATTAACCCCTTCAGCACTATGACGATTTGTTTCATTTTATTCCTGTGACAGCCAGACGATTTTATTCAGCTAAAGAGAGGTTCCGAGTCATGAAGGTGCCTAAAACGATTTACACTAAGTCAGTCTGTGTCTTGTCGTTTTCGCCCTATTCTTACCACGGTCAGACGATTGTACTCAGCTTAAGGAAGAACTCTCGCAGTGAAGGGATTAGAGTCAACCCCCACTGACTCATCTGATATTACGACGCCTTAATCCATTCTTGTTATCCCCGGACGATTTAATGCTGAGAGAGAGAGAGAGAGAGAGAGAGAGAGAGAGAGAAAGTTCTATCGCTGTGAAGGAGTTAATCGTAATTCCTCTCCTAATACATCCAAGTCCCCCTTCCCCCCAACACCCCCTCCCTCTCCCCCAACCCTATCTCCCCAACTTTCCTACCGCTCCCCACTCCCCCCTCTACCCTTACGACACGATTCTCCATTACGATAATAACCATGACCTCTCCCTCCCTCCCTCTCTCTCTCTCTCTCTCTCTCTCTCTCTCTCTCTCTCTCTCTCTCTCTCTCTCTCTCTCTCTCTCATCTACAGTATCTGTTTATTTGTCTGTCTGTCTACCTACTTACCTACCTACCTACCTACCTACCTATCTACCTACCTATCTGTCTCAATATATCTATGTATCACACACACACACACACACACACACACACACACACACACACACACACACACACACACACACACACAGGTAAAACAACAACAAAAATGCAGGAGTTTGGTTCACATTACTAATTACGCTGATCGACTACTCACAGACAACTAGGAAAGGTATCAATCATCATCATCATCATCATCATCATCATCATCATCATCATCCTATTTCCCAGTAATAAATGAAGTGGGAAAAATCTGGTAATAATAACAAAAACACGAGAAGAAAAAGTATTAGCAGAGTACTCAAGGACGTCATAAGTGTGTGTGTTTTAATTTCACTTGACAAAACACACATAGCATTTTGTTTTGGTGTTTTTTTCTCCTTTTTTGTGAGCTCAAGACGAGTTTGTTAAGTTTCGGGAAGGCCTCTCGTAGTGCTGAAGTCAGAATCATTTTTCTTTAACCCCTCATTATATGGTGTCTGTTTTGTTTTGTTCCTGTTACGTCCAGACGATTTTCTTTAGCTAAGGACACAGCCACCGTGGTGAAGGGGGGAAAATATTATCTCTGTCTGTTGTTTGTATATGTTGCTGTTCCTGTTCCTCTTCCTGTTGCTTTTCTTGTCATTGTTGCTTAGCCTAGTCACACCTCACTTCTAATCTTCACATGTTTGTAAAGCTGTGTGAAGTGTATGTTTACTGCAGTATTTTCAGCTGACTGCTTTTGCTACGTATCTGGCAGTTAATCCATTATACAAAGATGGTTTAGGTGTACATGATATTAGGTATACTAGAAAATACAATACTAACAATATCTCGTATTAATGTACTCTTCTCGGAGGGGTTAGTAAGATATGAATAGTTGATTATGTTTACAGTATAAACATTTGATGCCTATCTAGTGTTTTTTACGAGTTTTTCTCAAGGCTTCTGTTTTTTCGCCTTTTGCCTGTCAGTTGGGAGCTATATCTAGGTACAATAAAATCAGAACCAATATAGGGTAATTCATTCTAGAGTTACGTTACCTTCCCTTCACTCATGTAAAGTGCTTGTGTGTGGGATAGAGGGTGAGTCATTACGGTAATCGCAGGGGTAATGGTGAAGCGGCTGAGAAACGACTCGTGAGAACCAGACCCTTGTCGTGATCTATGGAGGCAGGCAGGAGTAACGAGAGGGGGAATAACGCTTAAAATATACACAGCACGTAGAACACCTGAACACAGTGAAATGTAATGGGTATATGTGAACAGCAAGAGTCAGTCTAATATTGCCATTTCCTGAGCGTTGAGGTTTGAAGCTGGGTTACTTAGTTCAAATCATCTAACCCCTTCAACAAGGATGAGATGGAGTGCTGGAGTGGAGAGGTATATGAGAGGAGGGTGTCAGCTGGGGGCAGGGCAGTGAAATGGCGGGGGACAGGGCAACACGGAGGCGATTTGTTTGTGGCCACCCTTACGGCGTCTGGTAATAGATACATAGCACAGAGACGCGCTTTGTCTTTCATTCTGGATATGGCAAGGCAATTACGAGCATAGTCAGCTAGTAAAAGACCCCACGGGATAAAAGGGTTAACATTAGACTATGGTACTAGTCACGAAGAAGCACTATGGAGGGAATAATGCCGAACTCTAAAAGAACATAAATACTGGAATAACGATGCTAGTCACGAAGAACGCTGTGGAGAGTATGTTGAGACGTAGCACTGTATTATTCTCATATTTAGCGAGGAAAGATGCAGAGGGACGAGAATCTCCGCCAAATTAAGGTGAGTGAACTAGAGGTGTGGTAGGCCTACTCTGCCCCCTCTTACTATTTCCTTCTTTATTCTTTTATTTTCTTTACTATTTCTCTTTTCTTTCCTTCTTTTAGTACTTATTTACACTGTTCCTTCCTCGTTCTCCACCCATTCCATCTCTTATTAATCCCTTCTTCCTATATCATTTCTTGCTTTTTTTTTCTATCTCCCCTCCCCCCCTCCCTTCTATCCTCCTCCTCTCCCTCGATCCCCTCTCCAACCAGCTCACGCCTCCCTTTAATCTTACCTTCCCCTTCTATTTACTCCTCCCCACCCCTCCTCCCCCTCTCCACCCACCTACCCACCCACCCATCCATCCATCCACCCCCAACCAGCTCCTTCCATCCTTCTTTCCATCTTTCCCTTCCTTCTCCCTTTCTGTACACCCCTTTCCTTCACCACTATGTCCATCCTTTTCTCTTCTTCTCCTTCCCTTCCATGTCTTTCTTTCCGTCTCTCACTTTCCCATCCTCCCTCTTTCCCTTTTCATTCATCCGTACATTAATTCCACCTCCCTATCCTTCTCACTTTCACTCTTCCTTCCCTTCAGTCCGTCCACAGATTCATCTATTCTTCATATCCTCTCTCCCATTCCCTCTCCCTCCTTCCCATCTTCACCCATTTATCTGTCTCTCCTTTCCCCATTTTACCGCTTCCCCCTTCCATCCCCTTCATCTCTCTAGCCATATATTTACTCCCTTCCTTTAATCTGACCCTTCTCCTTCTCGTCCCCCCTCCCCTTCCCTCTCCCATCTATCTCTATCCATTCGCCTTAAAACGCCATTTAATCCTTCCTTTTAATCTTTCCTTCCCTTTCCTTCAATCCCTCCCCTTTCCCCTTCCCCCTTCCCCAACTCCTCTCCTTCCTCTCTCTGTACATATATATCCCATACGTCTCATTAAGCTTTCCCTCCCCTCTTCCTCCCTGATCCATCCGTCTTTCACACTTCCCCTTCGCTCCCTCTTATCTCTGTTCATTTCCTCATATCTCTATCTCCTTCACTTCCCTCTGTCTCTCCTCTTTCCAACATCTCTTCATTTTCCATCCCCTCTTCCTCTCTCTTCGTCCATTCACCTCAAACTTCCTTTAAAAACAACGCCCTCAGTCCATCCATCCCTCTCTCTTTCCCCCTTTCCCTCCCCCTTCCCCTTCTGCCTATTCATCCTGTCTATCCATTCACCCCATTCCACCATTTAATCTTCCCCTCCCCATTCCCCTCCCAGTACGATCAAGGGGGAGGGGGAGTTGGCGGGGGAGGGGGAGTTGGTGGGGGAGGGGGAGGGGGAGGGAGAGGGGAATGGAGGAGGGGGTGGTGTATTCTGCCCTTGCCTGACGTTTCCCATGGCCTTTGACCCTTGGTTAAGCCAGGGCATAAGTCGTCCCGGACACCCACCTACCCACACTCTCCCACCTACCTACTCTATCCCACCTACCCACACTCCCACATACCTACCTACACTCTCCCACCTACCTACACTCTCCCACCTACTTACTGTACCTCACCTACCTACCTACATTCTACCACCTACCTACACTCTCCCGCCTACCTACTCTATCCCACCTACCTACACTCTCCCACCTACCTACCTACTCTATCCCACCTGCCTACTCTGTCCCACCTACCTACTCTGTCCCACCTACCTACTCTATCCCACCTACCTACTCTGTCCCACCTACCTACCTACTCTATCCCACCTACCTACACTCTCCCACCTACCTACCTACTCTGTCCCACCTACCTACTCTGTCCCACCTACCTACATACATGCTCCCACTACACACTCGCATACACCTCTCACCTACACCCTCACATACACCTCCCACCTACACACTCACATACACTTCCCACCTACACACTCACATACACCTCACCTACACACTCACATACACCTCCCACCTACACACTCACATACACCTCCCACCTACACACTCACATACACCTCCCACCTACACACTCACATACACCTCCCACCTACACACTCACATACACCTCCCACCTACACACTCACATACACATCCCACCTATACCTTCACATACAACGCCCACACGCTCATATACACCTTACATACAGTACATCCCACCTACTGTACACACACACACATCTCCACCTCCACTTTTCCACATACCACCACATTCACGCAACCACCTACACACTTACTGTCCCAGCTCCACTCTCCTACTTACCCTTCCACCTACACACTTCCACTTCCCACCTACACCATCTCACCATCCACAAACTCATTCATCTATATGCTGTCTTCCTAATTTCAACCACCTATGTTCTCCCACGTAGTACACCCTCCCACCTACCTGTCATCTCCCACCGACACTTTCCCACCAACACCTCACTTAACTCCCACCTACATCTGCCACCTACATCCAGTTCTTTCACCTGCACTCTCCCACTAAGTCCCACATACACTTCCCTGGAACCCTTTAATAAAATGATGTGTTTTCTATTTATTCCTGCTAACGATAGGCCACTTTATTTTCAGGAGAGAAGCCTTACAGAGAGAGGCTGCAAACAAGTCTCCAGTAAACCCTTCTTTCATTTAGTTAAGGAAATAAATCGCGTCGTGAAAGGCTTACACTCTTTTGGCCCTAACTTTGGCTAAAATTACAATCGCTCCATCTTCAATCCCGAGTTATAACAATCGATTAAGACTAGAGTAAGATGCTTGTCAAGAGGGATTAACGAGGAGAGGATGTAGAGCTGTAGCAGTGTCTTTTTCTACCACTGAGATACGTGAAACAAGCTACAAAAGGACGAAAATCTTGGCCAAGTTAAGGTGAAAGAACTGTAGTAAAGGATTTAGACAGTCTCCTTTGTTCCCTTCAGGACAGTAACATCTTTTATAATACATTCTAGATACAGCGAGACTATTTTACTCAGCGTAGGAGAGACAACCTTGTAATGAATGGGTACAAAAATATCAGAGCATCTAATGTGTCGCCACTGTGTCATCATTCCGTTCACTCTATCCTGTCATCATCACATCACACACTATCATCAACACCCGTATATCATCACCACAATCACCACACACCCCATCATTTACCCAAGTACCACAATCACCACGTTAATATCCATTACTAAAACAACGGTACTGCCATCAACTGAACTACCATAAGTACGGTATAGTAGTCAAAAGAATGACTGTATATATGGTCTGTTCACACGTCTTTTTCCCCCCACCTCCCACGTACGAGAGATAATCGATTCTGTCAGCTTTTCATGCACAAAAGTGATCACATCTGCAATAATGTTTCTGTGTTTCTTTCCCCCTGCTTATGACCTTCATTCTGTCAAAGTATTCTGGCACCTCAGAATGACCGAATCTTAATTCTGACTCTCTCTGGTTAGATATAGTCTTTCCATCACTACCACCCTCACCACCATTACCACCACCATCATTTTCACTATCATTACCACCACCATCACTTTCATTACCACCATCATCACTTTCACTATCATTACCACCACCATCCCTATCATTACCACCACCATCACTTTCACTAACATTACCCCCACTATCACTTTCACTATCATTACCACCACCATCACTTTCATTACCACCACCATGACTCCCTCATAGTTATTACAACAACTCTTAAAACACTGATTCTACCATCGTTCCCATTACCACCACCACCGCCACCACTGTCACCACTACCAGCATCACCGCTCACCACCATTACCACAACCACCACCAATCTCATCACCATTACCGCCACCGCCACCACTGACCACCGTTACCACCACCACCACTGACCACCATTACCACCACCACCACTGACCACCACCACCACCACCACCGCCACCACTGTCACCACTACCAGCATCACCGCTCACCACCATTACCACCACCACCACCACCAATCTCACCACCATTACCACCATCACCACCACTGACCACCATTACCACCACCACCATTCTTACCACCATTACCACCACCACCACTCTTACCACCATGACCACCACCACCACTCTTACCACCATTACCACCACTCACCACCATCATCACCACTCTCACCATCATTTCCACCATCACCAGCACCACTCACCACCACCACCACTACCACTCTTACCCCCATTATCACCACCACCACACTCACCACCATTACCACCACCACCATCACTCTTACCCCCGTACAACCACCACCACCTCTCACCACCATTTACACCATTACCACAGTCCACAATCACCATTCTTAAAATAATTGCCACCATCACCACACACTACCACCACCACTCACACCACAACACCCACAATCATTTCTAAAACCATCACCACTGCCACCATATCCCCACCACCCCCACCATAACTCACCCCATCCTGCCCATTACATCGTCACGTCTGGATTTACGTTGTCTGGTAGTGACGTGTAGCCGACGTAAAATAAACGCCTTGATGTCATTAGGTGATTTATGAGTGGTTTTGTAATTGCTCTTTGTATGGTTATTATCAGTGTTGGAAAATTACTTTAAGGAGGGGGTAATTTAGCATTGGATGTTACCTTTTTCTGTTATTAATGTGTGTTGGGTCTTTATCAACAATGTCTACTGCAGATTATTGAGACCTACCAGCCTAATAATGACATGTTTTTTATTATTTTATTATCATTATTATTAGCAGTAGTAGTTGCAGTAGTAGTAGTAGTAGTAGTAGTAGTAGTAGTAGTAGTAGTAATAGTAGTAGTACGGTAGTAGTGGCAGCAGCAGTAGTAGTAGTAGTAAAAGCACTGTTGTTGTTTTTGTTGTTCTTGTCGTCATAATAATAACAGTAGTACAGTAGTAGTAATAATAATAATAATAATAATAATAAGATGATGATGATGATGATGATGATGATGACAGTCATCGTCAATACTGTCGTCATTCATGTTGTTGTTGTTGTTGCTGTCGTTGCACAGTGAATGGCATTCAAAGACAACCACCCCTCCAGCATGAAGACTGTGTTTTTTATTGCCAGCAGATAAATTTAGGCGGCTTAGAAGGGAAACTTAGACGTGAAGGGGTACTGTACATTAAAGACGTCTCTACTGTACATTAAAGACGTCCCTACTGTACATAAAGGCAGTATCGTCTCTACTGTACTGTACATGGAGGCAGTATCTGATAAATCCAGTTCAAAAAGTTAAATCCAGTTCAAAAAATTAAATCCAGTTCAAAACGTTAAATCCAGTTCAAAAAGTTAAATCCAGTTCAAAATGTTAAATCCAGTTCAAAAAGTTAAATCCAGTTCAAAAGGTTAAATCCAGTTCAAAGAGTTAAATCCAGTTCAAAAAGTTAAATTCAGTTCAAAATGTTAAATCCAGTTCAAAATGTTAAATCCAGTTCAAAAATTTAAATTCAATTCAAAAAGCATCACAGGTACTGAATAAAATCATCTGGAGATTTGTCTAACTTCCTTGGTATCATTACTATCCTTGTCACAGCCAACATTATCCCATCACACCATCATTTGCTTTGTGTGTGTGTGTGTGTGTGTGTGTGTGTGTGTGTGTGTGTGTGTGTGTGTGTGTGTGTGTGTGTGTGTGTGTGTGTGTGTGTGTGTGTGTGTGTGTGTGTGTGTGTGTGTGAGAGAGAGAGAGAGAGCGTGGGAGAGTGTGTGTGTGGGAGACTGTCATGACTTGGAGCTTACTGGGTTTAGCGGTAATGAGATAAACAAACACGATGCTTTGTTTGCTTGTGTATGGGCGTTATGGTGTGTGTGTGTGTGTGTGTGTGTGTGTGTGTGTGTGTGTGTGTGTGTGTGTGTGTGTGTGTGTGTGTGTGTGTGTGTGTGTGTGTGTGTGTGTGTGTGTGTGTGTGTGTGTGTGTGTGTGTGTGTGTGTGAGATATTAGCGTGGGAGCGTGTGTACTCCTAGGGGTCACCCACACCATACTGCACCGCCGACCCTCCCTCCCTCCTTCCTTTCCCTCCCTTCTTGCCTTCCCTCCCTCCCTTCTTCCTTTCTCTCCCTCCCCCCTTTTCTTATCTTATTCTTTCCTAACACCCTACTCAAGTCACCCTTCTCCCCCTTTTTTTCTTTCTCTTCTCTGCAGCTTCTTCTCTTTCTTCCCCCTTTCCTCTCTTACTTTTTTTTTTTCATATGCTTCTTGCCCTCCTCTGTCTCAACTGTAGAGTAGTTTTCCCTTCAAGAATTCCTAAGATATTTCTGAGTTCTCAATGTAAGACGGTCCTTCTCACTTTTTCCTGCCGGTTAGTGTTAGAATGACTCGTGGGTAGAATTTTCTATCTATCTATTGTCAGACGCATTAATCCCGTAAGGGGTGACCACAAACAAATCGCCTCTATGTAGCCCTCTCCCCTGCCATTTCACTGTCCTCCCCCCAGCTCACACCCCTCTCTCATATACCTCTCCACTAGAATTTTCATACTTTACTATTCATACCTTCGATTCAAAGAAGAGATATTACAGTCATAGTCCTCTCTGTAATCTAGAATGGAACAATAGGTCTGTTGCTCTGTGCTGCTCTTTGTATTCCTTGTATTCCCTTTCTTTCTCTCTCACTTACACCATTCCCTCTCCCTTCTGCTCTCTCATTTTCTCAGTAATTACCTTTTTCCTCAATTTTCCTCTTCTCTATGCTTTTTCCTCTCTTCATCCTCCCTTTCCTCCTGTCCTCTTCTCACCTTCCTTTCTACCCTTCCTTTCTCCCAGCATGTTCACCTTTCTCCCTCAATCTCCCTCTTCGCAATCTTTTTCCCTTCTTCCCTCCCTCCAGTTCTCATCTCACCTTCCTTCTACCCTCCTTTTCTCTCAGTATTTTCACCTTTCTCCCTCAATTTTCGTTTCCTCCGTCATTTTCCCCCTCTTCCTCTTCCCTTCTCCCTTCCCTCCTACCCTCTGCTTACCCTCTTCCCCCTCCCTTCTCCCTTCCCTCCTACCCTTTTCTCACCTTCTTCCCTTGCCTCCTACCCTCTTCTCACCCTCTTCCTCTTCCTTTGCCTCCTACCTTCTTCTCACCCTCTTCCTCCTCCCTTCTCCCTTCCCTCCTACCCTCTTCTCACCCTCTTCCTCCTCCCTCCCTCCTGCCCTCTGCCCTCACCTCGCCTCACCTTTTGTCCTTCCCTCCCAAGACCGATGAAGATGGTCGTGGCCTATTATGAACCCAGGATCAGTTCCCTCTATGTCTGTGTCACGTCAGTTCTCCGGGGTTCAAGGATCGGACTGCGGTTCTCAGGGGTTTGGGGTTCAGTTTTAGATGTGGAAGTTTGATGTTTTTTTTTTTCTTTGTTAAAGTTGCTATGACTTCTAAAAATCCCATCAATACTTCACACACACACACACACACACACACACACACACACACACACACACACACACACACCGGAAGAATCATACCTACATACACACCTCCTGAAATTGCGTTGACTGTGGCACTAACACCATTTTGGCCCGACTTGTACCCTCTTCCGGTGTAGTTCTCCTATTTCACCAGTTCGTGGTATGTGAAATCGAGACATCATTATTATTTATACCATTATTTGTACCATTATACCAGTCCGTAATGGCACAATCCCAGAAAACTCAATATGAACGATTCGGTATTGGTGCCCAAGTGGTACCATGAGAGGAAGTGTACACGGCTCGGATTTTTTAGAAGACAGGATATGGTATTAGTAGGGAATGACGATGATTGCATAGAACAGTAGAGGAAATAAGGGAAAAGTGGAAGGAGAGGGGAAAAAATGGAGAATAGGAAAAAGACTAGGAAGGAATATGAGAGAGAGAGAGAGAGAGAGAGAGAGAGAGAGAGAGAGAGAATGGTTAGAAGAATGGAAGAGAAAAAAGAAAAAATAATCAAGATGGGAAGAAGGAAAAAAGGGAGGGAGAGTGAGAAAGAAAAGCAAGGGGGAGGGGGAGGAGGGAAAGGGAGGGAGGGAGGGGGAGAGAGTGAGAGAGAGAAAAGCAAGGGGGAGGGGGAGGGGGGTGACAGGAGGTGAGGGTCGTGGGAGAGTTAGGGAGGTGTTACTAATGACGACCCTGTTATCCGCCCCTCACCTGCCACCACGACCCCCCAGTCCCACCCCTCACCCCCCTATCCCACCCCTCACTCTCTCTATCCCACCCTTCACTCCCATGCACTCTCCGTCCCTGTCACACACCCTCACTTCTATCCCATTCATCACTATCACGCACTCCGCTTGCCTCACACACTCTTGCTTCTATCCTCGCCCCACACCCACTCCTTTTATCCTCCCCTCTACTCCTCTTTTCCACCCCTCACTCCCCCGCAACTCTCCGTTTCTCTCACGCATCCTCCACCCTACTATCAACCCACTCCCATTCCTTTCACCTTCCTTAGTTGCAATCTATCGCATAACAAAAGATCTCAAAAGACGAAGATTTCTTGCTTATTATTTACTTTCCTATACACTTTTACCCATCCGACTCTTCCCACTCACTCACACTCACCTCATTCCTCTCACCTGTCATCTGAATCCCTCCCCCCACCCTACTCACATACCCTCACCTCTCACCCTCCCTCCCACCCCACTCACACATCCTCACCTCTCCCCTCCATCCCATCCCACTCACATACCCTCACCTCTCAGCCTCCCTCCAACCCCACTCACACACTCTCACCTCTCCCCTCCCTCCCACCCCACCAACACACCCTCACCTCTCCCCTTCCTCCCATCCCCCTCACACACCCTCACCTCTCCCCTCCCTCCCACCCCACTCACACACCCTCACCTCTCCCCTTCCTCCCATCCCCCTCACACACCCTCACCTCTCCTCTCTGTCCTCTCTTATCTCACCTGCCATGTTCTCTCATTTCCTTCTCTGTCCACAAGTCCCCATTAAACACCTCCAGTCCTCCACACCTCAAATCCCCTTGCTCCTCTTTCTCCCTTAGTCAGATAATTTACCCTTCTCTATCAGGACATCTCCTCACCCCGCCGCCTAACATATCTTTCCTCTTGTCTCAAAGAATCCGCGAGACTAAATATTATGTCCATCCATAGTTTTCCGGGCAATATACAATTCTTTTCCAGGCTTTCTTTCCGTTGCAGCTTTCGTTTTTAACCGTAGAGTTATCGGTCACATTTGTCCTATCACTTTTGGCTACAAGAATTACTGGGATAGAATGAGGGGAGGGAACGAGAGGCTTGCTGCTTTATTCTGTTTAACTTACTCTGAAAATATAAACATCATAAGCATTTTTTCCTACATAATATCAGATTCTCACTCGTATAATTGCAACGTGAATAAAAAGTACATACAAACATGCAACGGAATGAAAATAGGTCAGTCACCAGTTTTGCAAAAATTAACGTTCCCATAGACAATAGGCAAACACACACACACACACACACACACACACACACACACAAACGGGAAAGGACGACAGAGACACACGGAGGTGGTGACAACAAAAACACGTGGGGAAGAAAAAATAAACAAACACGTGGTAAAGGCTTAAATAAAGACACGTGGAGATGAAGACATAAACAGAGACACGTGGCGATGGAGATAAACAAAGACACGTGTACGAAGTAGTGGCTGGGGTCATTTGCCTTACCTCCCACACCATGCTGGCGCGTGAGGGCTGTAGAATGGGGGTGTGTAGTGGTGTGTGTAGTGAGAGGGTGTGTAGTGAACGTGGCGTGTAGTGAATAGGGAATGCAGCGAGCCGGGAGAGGGCGTGTAGAGTGGAACTATGCATTGAGTTGTGTAATGAGTGGGGTTTGTGAGCGGTGTGTGTAGTGAGTGGGGTTTGTAAGTGCTGTGTGTAGTGAGTGGGGTTTGTAAGTGCTGTGTGTAGAAAGTGTGGTGTGTAATGAGAGGGAAAGTATGGTGTGTAGTTAGGATGATGTGCAATTAGTGTAGTGTGTAGTCTAGTGGGAATATTTCACACGCTTCATTAATGTATTCTGTAAGTGACGACTGGACGACGTGTGAGGAGGATGTGATATGATGTGAGAGGAGTGTAGTCTGGTGACCATAATAAAGGGATTTATAGGGAGTAGATAAAACAATGGGAAATAAATAAAATGTGTGGAATTAAGACCATTGTTAACATTGGTGTTGGCAATTTTTACTCACACTCTAATATTAGCTTGCTTGTGTGTGTGTGTGTGTGTGTGTGTGTGTGTGTGTGTGTGTGTGTGTGTGTGTGTGTGTGTGTGTGTGTGTGTGTGTGTGTGTGTGTGTGTGTGTGTGTGTGTGTGTGTGCGTGCGTGCGTGCGTGCGTGCGTGCGTGCGTGCGTGCGTGCGTGTGTGTGTGTGTGTGTGTGTGTGTGTGTGTGTGTGTGTGTGTGTGTGTGTGTGAGCGTGCGTGCATCCGTGCGAGAGAGATACAGTATATAAGTGAAGGGGTTTTTATTCTCTGATGTAAGTATAAAGTTCTACTGATCCTGCTACTGAGACAGGTGATAAATAATTTCAGCTGATTAATTCATAACACTTGTTTTACCTAATCTCACTGTCTTTTTGAAAACCCATCAGTACCATAAGTTTTTATATATGTTACTGGTGATACCGCCAGACGATTTTGATTTAGATTAAAGATATCCGACGTAGAAAGGGTTAGAATCAAAATCCATTAACCATAACAATAAGATGGAATAAAAGGTGTGCTGCTACAAGATGATTTTATTCGACTTAGGTGAAAGTAGTACTAGAGAGGTTAATAACAGGAAAAACGGGACACAGTTCACAATCATAGGAATATATATGACAGCAGGTGAGGACAGGTGGGAGACGGGCGTTGTGGGGGAGAGACGGAGGGAGATGAAGGGAGGAAGAAAGAAGGGAGAGAGAAGAAGTTAAACAGATTTATACATCATACAGACCTTACAATCCATTCTAGGTAGCATTAAAAAAAAATAACAAAGGTGGAAAAATTATCAGAGTGTAAGAAGACAGCAGAGTAGGGGGGAGACAAGGAGGGGGTAGTGGAGGGAGGAACAGATGGAGGAAGAGAGGAAGAGGGGGAGAAGTGGAAGGAGAGAGGGTGGGGGTATGGGAAGGAGGGGGTATGGGAAGGAGGGAGCGTGGGAACACACCTGTAGCTGCTAGAGTACTACAGGTGAGGGAGGGAGGGAGGGAAGGCGGAAGAGGGAGAGTAGGTTATTGTTTAGCACACTTTTTCCTCCCCCCCTCCTGCTACCCTTACCCTCCTGCCTCTCTCACCTTATTAACTTGCCTTGAACCCATTCATCATTCTCTCTCTCTCTCTCTCTCTCTCTCTCTCTCTCTCTCTCTCTCTCTCGCTCTGTGTGTGTGTGTGTGTGTGTGTGTGTGTGTGTGTGTGTGTGTGTGTGTGTGTGTGTGTGTGTGTGTGTGTGTGTGTGTGTGTGTGTGTGTGTGTGTGTGTGTGTGTGTGTGTGTGTGTGTGTGTGTGTGTGTGTGTGTAAAGAGTCACTGAGAGAGATGAGAATGGAGTATAAGAAAGCAAGGCAGTGTTCTTAATGCCATCATATTTGGTCAATAATTCCAAGATCCTTAACTGACACTTGCATCATCATCGTCACTACAGTATCATTACAAGGCACACTTTCCTTCAGCAATTGTCGTTTTCTGGTTACCCTTTTAAGGATTAATATATGAAGGCTGCTTTTCCCTTCCTCACTCCTAAAAACAAACAATGACGTATTAGTGCCTGATTCAAAATATATCCAGAAACTTTATCACATTTTATTTCAGGTACCCAATACATCAAAGTATACCTTCGTATCTCCGTTTTTCACCACTTCACTCCAATGACTCATTCTGTATTGCGTATCTGCTATCATCAGGTGATTTATTAAACTCTGAGGAGAAATGTCAAACTAGAGAAGTTAATTATTTCCTTCATTCACCACTTCACTACTTCACTACTAGAGGTCAGTCCTAGGTTGGATACAAGAGTCTGGTGATTGCATGAATTATAAGAAAATACCGGTACGACATCAGACGGAACGGATTAATTGCTTAACTTACAAGGAAAATATTATTCTCTTATCCAAACATAATGATATCCATATCCGAAAAACCGTACCTTAACACATGCCTTCATCAAAATTATTCTGTATTTTGTGCACTCAACCACGAACACATAATTCATGGAAAAGTAAATTCTTATACATTTTTTACGTTACCAGGTTATCTTACCAATTAAAATTTTTGCTCATTAATACTTTATCATGTTTACAAATCACCGTTTTTTCTCATTTATCTGTTTTCGGCCCACGTATTCCAGCCAGTACTTCCTCCCTCTCTTCTCCATTCTCTCCCTCGCTCCTACGACATCCACATCTATCTATCTATCTATGTATATATATATATATTCTACTAATTTATTTTCACCCCTTTCTTTCTTTCTTCACTACATGCTATGCTGACTTTTCTTCCTCTCCTTTCCCTTTTCCTTCTCTCTCCTCTCTCCCCCCCCCTCCCTTTTCCTTTCCCTCCTTCCTTCTTTTCTTGCCCCTCCTCTCCCCTTCCCTATCTCCTTCTCTCCCTCTCCCTTCTCTCTTTCCCCTTCCTCTCCTCTCCTCATTCTCCTCTCCCCGTCTATCTTTCATCTTCTTCTCCCCTTCCTTTCTCCTCCCCTCCCCCTCTCTCCCCCTTCCCTGCCCGGCCACCTGCCTCCTCATTTAGTGACCACAGGAAAGGGAGAAAGAAAGGGGACAATTTGGGTGCTTAAGATAGGGAAAGGGGTGAAGGGGAGGGAGATAGGGGGAGAAGAGACAGAGGAAATGAGGGAAATTAGGGAGGAGGAGAAAGGGGTAAGATCACGGGGGAAAGAAGGAAAGCAAGACGAAAATAAAGAGAAGGGAGGGAGGGAAGAAACTGAAAAGAGGGGATAATAGAAAGGGAGGGAGAAAAAAGGAAAATAGGAAGACGGGGAGGGAGGGAGGGAGGGAGGGGGGGAGGAAAGAAAGGAATGAGGAAGGGAAATGGGGAAAGGTAAGAAAGGAGGAGAGAGGGAGAAACAGCGAAAGAAGACGGGGGGAAAAGAGTACCAGGAGGGAGAGGGTGTAGATGGAGGGAGAGGATGCAGAGGGAATGAATAAAAGGGGATGGGGGAGGAAGGAGGAGGAAGAGGGAGGAGAAAGAGGGGTAGGGAGTAGAAGAAGGGAGAGAGATGAGAAGGAAGTGTAAGGCGGAGATCGGGAGAGAGCGAGGAGAAAGAGGGGGAGGGAAGAGAGAATGATGGGGTGAGGATAGAGAGAATGATGGGGTGAGGATAGAGAGAATGATGGCGTGAGGATAGAAGGAGGGAATGGGGAACAGAGAAAGGAGGAGGAGGAGGAGGAGGGAAAAGTGGGGAGACGATGGGAAAAGGACAGGAGGAGAGGAAGTGATGTGGGGAGGGGGAGTGCAATGGAAGGCATAGTATACAGGTGTACTGAAAGGCAGGTGGTGGTCTGGCTCCTTCCTCTCCCCTTCCTCATCCCAGTCCATCCACTCCCTCCCATCACCCTTCCCTCCCTTCCTCCTTCCCATCTTACCCAGTACCTCTCTCTCCCATCAAACTCCCCTCCATCACAAATCCCCTTCCCTCCCTTCTTCCATCCCATCTTCCTTCTCTATATCCTAGCCCATTATCTCTCCCTCCCATCAAACTCCAATACGATAATCTACGCCGCACATCGAAAAGACTTATTAAACAAAGCAAAAGAGCACTGGAGATCCACATTGCTAATACGTGCAAATCAAATCCTAAAGAATTTTACAGTTACATTAGAAAGAAAAAGGTTATGACTACATCAATAGGTCCTCTAGAAACAAACAATGGCAGACACACTGAAAATGAGGTCGAAATGGCAAACATTCTTAACGATTACTTTGCGTCTGTTTTTACAGTAGAAAACACCACCAGAAACCTACTGTTACCCACAAACCAAGCAAATAGCACAGTCCTTAGTAACTATGCTATCCATAATAATGATATCCTTTCAGCCATAAATAGTACGGACATAAACAAAACCCCTGGCCCCGATAAAATATCACCGAGAATTCTCAAAGAAGCAAAATATGAGTTACTGCTGCCACTCTCTGTCTTATTCAATAAATCATTAAGTACTGGGAAAGTTCCACACGAATGGAAACTAGCAAATGTAACACCAATTTTCAAAAAAGGAAATGAGTCGCACCCAGGAAATTACAGACCAATCAGCTTAACATCAGTAGTGTGCAAGTTAATGGAAAAAATCATAAGAGATAAAATAGTTAATTATCTAGAAGAAAATAATATAATTAAAGACTCGCAACATGGATTCAGACATCGTCGTTCATGCTTAACTAACTTACTGGACTTCTTCCATGATGTTTACAAATCATACGATGACTCAAGAGCAGTAGATATAATTTACCTCGACTTTCAGAAAGCATTTGACACTGTCCCTCACAAGCGTCTCATGAGAAAAATAGAAGCACATGGAATAAAAGGAAAAGACGCTAAAATGGTTACAAGACTGGCTGTCAGACCGAAAACAGCGAGTTGTGATAAACGGAAAGGAATCCAAATGGCGTAATGTGATCAGCGGCGTTCCCCAAGGCTCAGTACTTGGACCGATACTTTTTATTATCTATATAAATGACATTGATGAGGGTCTAAATTGTAAAGTATCCAAATTTGCAGATGATACTAAAATAACCAGTAAAGTCACTTCAAAATTACAGTGGCAGCAGTTACAAAATGACCTTAATACTTTAGCAAGCTGGGCAGAAAAATGGCAAATGAAATTCAACACAGAAAAATGTAAAGTACTTCATATTGGAAGTAACAATGTCCATGCAAATTACAAAATGAACAATATTCAGTTATCAAGTACAGACAGTGAAAAGGATCTTGGTGTGATAATATCAAATGACCTAAAACCAAGCAAGCAGTGTACCGATGCGGTAAAAATTGCAAACAAGCTAGTGGGTTTTATTGGAAGAACTTTCGAGTTTAAATCGGAAAAAGTCATACTTGCCTTGTACAACTCGCTAGTGCGCCCCCATCTTGAGTATTGTGTGCAATTCTGGTCTCCGTACTACAGAAAGGACATCGAAAAATTAGAGAAAATTCAGCGAAGAATCACAAAAATGGTACCACGACTTAGAAACAAACCATATGAGGAACGCCTTGAAGAACTTAAATTATTTAGCCTAACGAAGCGCAGGTTAAGAGGGGACCTTATTGAAGTTTTCAAAATCATGAAGGGATATGACAACTTAGACATGAATAAATATTTTGATATAGACTGGTCGAGTCAAACCAGAAGTAATGGCTGCAAAATCATGGGAAAACGATTCCAATCCCACGAAGCAAAATACTTCTTCTTTAACAGAGTTGTAAATATCTGGAACAGATTACCCTCAGATACCGTGAACAGTATCTCAATTGAGACATTCAAAAACAAATTAGACAAGTATTTGCATGAAAATCCTCAGCTGACTCTTTTTCTGTCCGAATAACTTGCTTTTATAGCTACGGTACATGTAAGTTCATGCCCCCTTAGTCTACAAGACACCCCGTAAACAATGTACCCGTACATAGTGTTGCGTCACGATATTATACATTTCCAATTTATTCGGTGCAAACAAAGCAATATAAGCACAGATTAGGATCTGCACAGATAACCCTGAGTTAACGGTCACTACTCTTACTTTCGACCTGTGATGGGCTGTGGATCACTGAGGGTCCCTGTTAGTCAAGTGACCACCATCGGGATTTTTTAATGTACCAGGGGTCACTGCTTCAGGATGAAACTTGTGTACTGTCCCACATGGGAGAGTTCCTTGTCTCAGTGGAGTGAACGGAGCTATTGCCTGATTGACTGCTGCCTACCTAAAAAGCGCCAGGGAAGGTTGCCGCACCACCCCTAAACATCCACTCTGTGCATTGCACATCCACACTGTGCACTGTGCAGTCCCCTTTTATCTGAGACACCCGTCCTATATACTTTTCAGTCTCCCCAGCGCAAAGAAAGCAATATAAGCACAGATTAGGAGCTGCACAGATAACCCTGAGTTAACGGTCACTACTCTTACTTTCGACCTGTGATGGGCTGTGGATCACTGAGGGTCCCTGTTAGTCAAGTGACCACCATCGGGATTTTTTAATGTACCAGGGGTCACTGCTTCAGGATGAAACTTGTGTACTTGTCCCACATGGGAGAGTTCCTTGTCTCAGTGGAGCAAACGGAGCTAGGGCCTGATTGACTGCTGCCTACCTTAAAAGCGCCAGGCAAGGCTGCTGCACCACCCCTAAACATCCACACTATGCAGTGTGTAGCTTCCACGTTATGTCCACAGACTTCCCATTAACTCAATGTAACTGGTTTATAATGTCATGCCGTAACTATTATTTTATTTGTTTACTTTCTCTTTCAGGTTACTCTATCGGGTAGCTTATAGATAAAGTATTATAGAATGTGACTTTTCCTTTCCAATGTTTCCTATAAAATTTCCATGTCAGTTTTTCCATGCTGCATGGTGGTTTTTCTCACTTTTTCCTGGAGGGTTTGGTGGTGGGGGGAGCCTTCTTGCTTTCCTATCCTTATCCTTCAACATGTAGAGTTAGATCTTGTAGTCATAGTTTTCTCTAACAAGCAGCCTCGAAAGGACCATAAGGTCTGTTGCTGTTTGCTTTCCTGTGTAATCCTGTGTAATCCTCCATCCCATCTCCCTTTCTATATCCTAACCCAATATCTCTCCCTCCCATCAACTACCACTTACCACTTCAATGTTCCCCTTGTACTCCCTCTGAACTGCCTGACGATCTATTACTGTTATATTCAATTAACGGAAGAGCTCTCGTACTGGAGAGAGAGAGAGAGAGAGAGAGAGAGAGAGAGTATATATTCTAACTCTTCCCGTCCGAAAACCCTCGTCTAAGCTGAATCAAGAATGTAAATAAAGGAAATTCGTCTTTGCGCTAAGAGGCTGAACTACATGAAGGCCTTTCACATTTTATTCTTACTTTAGACGATTTTACTAAGTTCTAGAGAGACTTCGAGCTCAGGAAAATAAATCTAGCCGTCATGAGTCCCTTTACAACGATAACCCTTTTTTTTTTATTATTATTCTTATTCTCTTCAAATGATTTTATTATTCAACTTAGGAGAGAATATTTGAATTAAAGGAGTTAGATTAAGATTCATTATTTATTACCAAAGCGCCGGTATATGAACTCACTCAAGCTTAGAAAATGTGTGTGTGTGTGTGTGTGTGTGTGTGTGTGTGTGTGTGTGTGTGTGTGTGTGTGTGTGTGTGTGTGTGTGTGTGTGTGTGTGTGTGTGTGTGTGTGTGTGTGTGTATTTCTCCTCACTCATACACCTACCAAACACGTAACAAATCTGAAGGAATACGAACCACTGAGATGATTTCCTTTCCTTCATATGAATTTTTATTTGGATTAGAGGGACCTTTTCTTAACTGGAGGGGGATTAGTTACACCCATCATTAATCCGTTCAGTAAGAGAGATTTTTCCGAAGTTGCAAAAAAATCGCCAAGAGGTAGAAAGAAAAAAAATGTAAAAAGAAGCCCTCGTATGAAAGGGGTTTAAGTGAGAAAATACGAAAAAAAAAAAAAAGATCTATTGAAAAAGAATTGACTGGTATGGAGACCTAATTATCGTGAATACTGGTTAGGATCTCTCTCTCTCTCTCTCTCTCTCTCTCTCTCTCTCTCTCTCTCTCTCTCCACCATAGCAGCCCTTCTTTTTCACCCTTTTTTCATGGGCCGGTACTCTTGCTGTTTTCTCTATCCCCTCATTTCCCTCTCTCTCTCTATCCTTTCCCTTCTTTTCATCCTTCTCTCCCATTTCTCCCATCATCCAATCTTACATTTTCCTCCCTTTCCCACATCCTTCCCTTCCCTTTCCCCATTCATATTCTAGAAACAACACTGCACACACACACACACACACACACACACACAGCACATCATTTCACCCAGACAATATAAAAACAAAATTATAAAGCACAAAAACATGCCAAGACAACTACCCATGCGTGACCCTGAAGAATAACACCGACTCCTTCAGACCGATGACGTCTCTCTCTCTCTCTCTCTCTACTAAGGGAAAATAAAAACTCTAGCACTGAAGGGGTTAATGAATGCTATATGTATACCTCCTCCAAAACAAAAATAAACAATAAATAAATAAACACAAGAGTATGCCAGGATGGACGCCACTGTTTTGGCAATGAACAAAACAAATGTATACTGTCTCGGGAGGATTGGTATGCCTTTTTCAATATGCTTCCTTCACTGAGCCTTAGTGTTCCACATAAACTGTGAGAAGGTATTTATTTTTCAGTGTACAGCCATGATCAAAAGTTTGCCGACAGTCTACAGCCTGCACTGTGTCCTGTCTTCCACATTTCTCACTCCCCACCAAACGACACTAGTTAGTTTCCAATCTCATACTTTTTACTTGCCTGCTTCATATTCCTGTCACATGAAAACAGCTCACGTAACCTTCCACAAACGGTACTGAAGTGTTGGCGAACTTTTGCTCACAGCTGTATCTCCCTCCAGCTTGAAAAGTGTCTCTCAAGCTGAATAAAATCGTCGGGTAATAAAAAATAACACGAAGAGAATCACGTCAGCTTAGTAATAATGTAAAAAAAATACTTAAAAGACACAAAGACGATGTATGAAACCAAGCGAAGCAAATCCCTTAAGAAAAAGACTAAGAACTTGTGTGAATACTATGATGCTCCAATAAAAACAAATGAAAAATATAAAAAAATCAGATCATGACACTGATAACAAAAAAATAATTATAAAACACAAAGACAATGGCAAGTTAAGAAATCCAGCCAAGCAAGACCCCTGAGAAAAACACTAAGAGCCTGCAAGAAGGTTAAGATGTTGCTTCAAATAACAGTATGAGTCGGCATAACCACAAGCACTTCCTCTCACACCGGGTCGGAGTAGTGTGCACAGTTGTCAGCCGGGCCTCCTTAGTAATTTCATGCTGGTGTGGGCAGGGATGGAGTGGTGTGGGTAAGGCAGGGGTGGGGGGCGGTGTTGGTAGGGCAGTGGGGGGACGGTGTGGGTAGGGCAAGGGTGGGGCGGTGTGGGTAGGACGGGGGTGGGGTGGGGTGATCATTGCAGGGGTGGGGAAATGTGGGGGTGTTGAAGCTGGGATGATGGAGATGGCAAGTGAGGCGTCTTAAGAAAGGAGGGAAGACAAGAGGGGATGTTTTTAAGAAGGGAGAGGAGTGAGGCTGTAAAATGGGGAGAAGGAAAGTGAGGGTGTTGAGTAGGGGTGAAGGAATATGAGGATGCTGAGTGCGGGGAGAAGAAAAGTAGGGATGCATTAAGTAAGGAGAGAAGGAAACTAATGAAATTTCAAGGAGGGTGAGATGGACAGTGATTAACTTTTGTACAGAGAGAAGGAAAGTGAGGAGAGACTTAACGAGAGGGTAGGAGGAAGATGAACTTTGGAACGTAAGAAGAGAGGTGGGGAGGCTCGTGGGGGGGGGGGTTATATTAGAGGACCCTATAACTGAATTAGTGTAAACAAGACTGATACAGCGGTAAATAAGAGTACAGTATATTGGATGTACGGTACAAATAACAGGAGGACTGCTGAACCATAATAAAGTTATTTCTTGGGAGGAAAGCTAATTCCCTAAAGTTGTTATCAACGTGTGTGAAAAAAGTACAGAAAAAAGTAAGGTTGCTAATGATTTCTTTCCATATAAAAATTTGTTAATGAAAAAAAAAAATACCGGGTAAGTACAAAAAGTAAGTCTATATAAAAGTAATCAGCGTGTGAGTAATAGAGAGAGGGAAATGCTGCTGGTGAAGGTGTGTGAGACAGGTGTGACCCAGGCAGTGACCCTCATCATCAGCGTTCCCATGCCACAGGTGACCGGCTGCCTGTTATTTCCTGTGCTGCACCGCCACGCGAGCACCGCCTGACGTGTGGCAAAGACAAGATGTGGCTTATGGCCTTCCTACCCCACACCCTGCACACACGTCTACACCACATCACTGATACCTGCAATACACACAAAGCATCGTGGCCACTCGTTTAAGGTCAATAACAACACATTACCCACAAGACGACCACTGGAGATGCAGTAATGTAAATATCACCCATATGGGACTGCATCTGTAGCTATCCACACACCAAGGCCCGTGACCTATCCCATGGTGAACGTTTTCAAGCTTAACTAAGACCTACACAGACTCTATAATCCTTCGTTTCTGGTCTGGTCTTAATTTATACGAGCCAATACTTTCAGTTGCACTTATGCATATTTCCATTGGGCAAATCTGCTTGTTATAGAAAGAAAATCACCAAGAATAATGTGATACACCCATTTGAACACTTAATACCAACGATGGATAAATGCAATAAAAAATAAGCAAGAAAAGTCTCGATTTGTCGTAAATATCTTAGGTTAGTTTTAAACTTTTTGTCTTATAATGAACTTTCTTTTTCAATAAGTAAGCATGATAATATAAGAATAAGGCATGGCGCAAGTGGACTCCAAGTAATACTCTACACACGAAACCAGTATAACCCGTTAGCCAAGAAGCAGTGATTTTATCCATTAATAAATTTGTCCATGTTCATACCTGACAGTGTGTTGGCACTTAGGTATCATATATTTAAAAATTACTCCAGCTCTTTCAGAATATTGATATATATAAGACAATATGAGAACCGACAATAACTGACCACGATAGGCAAGAACCATACACAAGAGGCACAGGTTATAGCCACCAAACACACACACACACACACACACACACACACACACACACACACACACACACCGCATTATCCCCTTTACATTTGTTTTTGTTTTGCTATTTTTGTCCTTATGATTGGTGACAATGCAGCTCTGTATTTCTCTCATCTGTCTGTTCATATGTTTACTGCAAAACACAGCATAAAGAGGTGGATGGCTTCGACAACAGGGCCAATCTTACAGGCATTTCCGTCCCTACTCAGTAACGGCCCCTCTTCCCACGGCACATCACCTTCCTCATAAACCATCATACTATTATCCCTCCACCTTTTTCTCAGCATTCTTTTACTCCAGTCAGCCACTACACAACATCACGTTCTCCTACTCAGTCTCTCACTCTCTCAAATCCTATTCTATTGCCTCAATCTTGTTCTGCATCATCCTCTCTTTCTCCAGCCAAACATCTCCCTCAGATACACTCTCCTAGTCAGTCTCTCACTCCCTCATATCCTATTCTATTGCCTCCCTGTCCTCCATCATCCTCTCCTTATCCAGCCAATCATCCCATTCAGATGCATTCTCCAAGTCAGTCTCTCACTCTGCATTGACTCCATAAGGCGGAACTTTATCAGCCTTCAGATTCTGTTGAACAAAACCCAAACTACTATATGAAAAGACGATTCCAAAGTTTATTCTCCCGTAAACTGTATGACAATGATGGCCCGAACGCACTCGTAGTATCGGGTGGGGTGTTGAGGTGGGGTGTTGTGGTGGGGTAAGGTGTGGTCAGGTGCGGTGGGATGAGGATGTGGATGTGTGGGTAAAGGACTGGGGTGGGAGTGGGAGCAGGGATATGGATGAGGGAGGGGAGGGAAACAATGGGAGTAGGGTGAGAGACTGGACAAATGGGAGTGGGGTGAATGACTGAGAAGGTAGGAGCGGGGTGAGGATTTGTAGGTGAGAGTGGGAGAGGGAGAGGGGGGGAAGACTGGGAATAGAATGAGGGACTGAGGGGTTAGAGTGGGGGGAATGGAGAGAGAGAGAGAGAGAGAGAGAGAGAGAGGGGGGGGGAAGTGATGGGAGTGGGGTAAGGGACTGGGGGGTGGGGAAAGGAAGAGAAAGGAAAGAGTAGGAGTAAAGACGAGAGCAGGAGAGGGACTGGACTAGACAGTAAGGAATGGGCGTTGGGGAGGGGAGGTGTGGAGAGGTGATGGTGGGGACGATCAGAGTTTTGCAGGGGGACAGAAGTGGGTGGAAGTTTGGAAATGGATGAGAGGTGGAACAGAGTGGAAGTGAGACTAGAAGTTTGATTGGAACTTTAGCTGGAAGTGAGAATGGGTGTGTGAAGGAGGGTACTGGAAGAGATAGTGGGGGGAGGCCTAGAGGTGGATGGGGTGGGTGTGTGAATGGAGTATGCGTGGAAGAGACAGTGGAGTGGGAGTGTGAATGAGAGTATGTGTGGGAGAGAAAGAAGAGTGGAGTGGAAGTGGTAGAGAGAGTGAGGCATAAGTGGAAGAGAGAGTGAGGTGGAAATGTGAGTGGAAGAGAGTGAGGTGGAAGTGTGAGTGGAAGAGAGAGAATGAGGAGGGAATGCGAGTAAGAGAGAGTGTGCGATGGGACTGTGAGTGGAAGAGAGAGAAAGGTGGGAGTGTAAGTGGAAGAGAGAGTGGGGTGGGTGTGTGAGTGGAAGAGAGAGTGAGGTGGGAGTGTGAATGGAAATGAATGTGGGGTGGGTATGTGAGTGGAACAGAGAGTGGGATGGGAGTGGAAGTGGAAGAGTGGTGTGAAAGTATGAATGGAAGTGTGAATGCAGGTGAGAGGAGAGTGTGAATGGGTGTGAGAGTTGAAAAGAGGGTGGAGGGAGAATAGGAGAGGTGGAGAGGGGAGGAGGAGGAGTGGGAGAAGAAGCAAGGAGGTGAGAGTCGGGTAGGAGGAGGGGTGGAGGAGGGGTGGGGGAAGGGGGAGGAGGGGTGGGGGAGGGGGAGGAGGGGGAGGGGTGTGGGTGGGGGAGGGTGTCATTACGGGAGGGTTTAATTAGGAAGGATAATTACAGCCAAGTCGTCCATTCTGCTGAGTCACTGTGAACCTCCACCTGTGAGAAGGCAAAACGCACACATACACACACACACACACACACACACACACACACGAGACAGGGCAAACATACACAGCAAACATGCATTACCAGATGCACACAAAAAAGCACGCCTACGCATACCGTAAGATAATACAAACACACACACACACACACACACACACACACACACACACACACACACACACACACACACACACACACACACACACACACACACACACACACACACACACAAACAAAGCTCCAAATCAAGACAAGAGAGGATGTTATAAATGGTTATGTAAATGTATACCGAGAGAGAGAGAGATAGAGAGAGAGAGAGAGAGAGAACTTACACTTAATCATAACAATCACCCCATTAGCTATCAATGATCGTCTCTAATGACCCCTAAGCTAATAATGTAGTAGTGTAAATAATGGAAATAATGGGAGTGATTTACTGTTACCATTATGCTGGCTAATTTTGTTGTCATTGTTGTTTGTTGTGACTTGCATCTCGCTTTCTCAACCTCATCCCCTTCCCATATTTCTTCTTAGATAACAAAGAAATTAGCAAATCGGAATGCAAGAGAGATCTAGGAGTTATGATTAGTAACGACCTTAAACCAAGGCAACAGTGTATTAATGCGAGAAATAAAGCAAATAGGGTCCTAGGATTTATTTCGAGAAGCGTAAGCAATAGATCATCTAAAGTAATACTGAAACTTTATCTAGCATTAGTAAGGCCACATTTAGACTACGCAGTACAATTTTGGTGTCCTTACTATAGAATGGATATTAATTCGTTAGAAAATGTACAGAGAAGAATGACAAAAATGATACATGACGTCCGTAACCTGTCATATAAAGACAGACTGAAAAGACTAAGTCTGCATTCGCTAGAGAGGCGTAGAGTAAGGGGAGACTTAATTGAGGTGTTTAAGTGGATGAAGGGTATAAATAAGGGAGATATTAGCAAGGTACTTAAAGTGAGCATACAGGATAGAACTAGAAATAATGGTTTCAAACTAGAAAAATTCCGTTTCAGTAAGGAAATAGGTAGAAATTGGTTTGGTAATAGAGTAGTAGACGAATGGAATAAGCTACCTAGTAAAGTAGTTGCTGCCTCTTCCATTGAGAGTTTCAAGCATAGGATAGATAAGCATATGACTAATAAGGGGTGAATACAGAAAAAAGAAAATCTTATAACCAATACTAATTCATAATTTTTCCTTTTCAGGTTACACTATGATAGTCTCTATTCTCCTTTCACACTTTCCTGTAAAATGTCCACGCCAGTTTTTCTATGCGGCGTGGTGTTCTTTCTGACTTTTTCCTGCCGGCTTCGGCTGGTGGGTTTGGAGGGCGGGGGAGAGCCTTCTTCTTTGCTATCCTTATCTCATTCTAGTAGTTCAGTTACTCTTCTAGGAGCTGCCTAGCATGGGCCAACCGGCCTACTGCAGTTATCCTCTCTTCTTATGTTCTTATGTTCTCTCTCTCTCTGGTTTTACCGCTCCCCCCCCCAAGCGAGGCCCACTTCCTGTCCTTCCCCTCATACACCTGGTCACTTCCTCTCCCTGGACAGGTGAAATTTACTCCCGCTCTTCACCTGACTCACCTGTACTCACCTGACTCACGTACAATCACCTGACTCATCTTTTTTTTTTTTTTTTTTTATGCGAGGAAGAAGGAACCAAAGGCCATGAGCCCGCAGTAACAGTTCCCTCCAAGAGAAAAACAAAATACAATAGAGAGCCAAATTCAAGATCCGATCATTTTGAGATGCCTGGACACACTGCGTTTGAAAGACTGGAGATCATAGGCAGGAGGAAATACAGACAGAGGGAGACAGTTCCAGAGCTGACCTGTTGCATGAATGAAAGACTGGGAGTAACGGTTAACTCTTGCATTAGAGAGTTGGACAGAAAAGGGATGAGAGTTTGTTGCCAGACGGGTGCTACGCGCCCGTCGTAGAGGTGGAGGAATGCAAGCAGACAGTTCAGAGGAGCAGTGACCATTGAAGCAGCGATAGAAAAGAGATAAAGATGCAACAGTGCGACGAAGAGACAGAGGTTGAAGGGAGTTTGTAAGAGGGGGAGAGTTAATGAGACGAAAAGCTTTTGACTCCACCCTATTGAGAAGAGCTGTATGTGGGGAGCCTCCCCACACATGAGAGTTGTACTCCAAGCAGGGGCGGATAATCCCTGTGCATAGAGTCAACAATTGTGCAGGGGTAAAGAAGGAACAGAGTCGGCTTAGCACACCCAATCTCTTGGAAGCGATTTTACAAGAGATGTAATATGATCTTTCCAAGATAAGTCCCTGAGTAAATGAAACCCCAAGCATGTTCAAGGATGATGCAGGATTAATCTGAATATTATTAAACATTAGTGGGTATACCTGTGGAAGATTTTGTCGGGTTGATAGGTGTAAGAACTGAGTCTTAGAAGCATTAAAGACAACCATATTATTTTTACCCCAGTCAGAGATATCAGCCAAGTCAGACATTAGGTGTGCCATAGCCTCATCCCTTGTTTCTTGAAGTAACTGTTGAGATGGGCGTTGCGGGAACCGAATGGAAAGGTGAAGGGTGGAGTCATCAGCGTATGAGTGGATAGGGTTAGATGTACAGCTTAGAAGATCATTGATGAATAAAAGGAAGAGAGTTGGTGATAGGACAGAGCCCTGAGGAACACCACTGTTGATAGATCTAGGAGAAGAACGATGGCCGTCTACGACAGCAGCTATAGAACGACCAGAAAGGAAGCTAGCGATGAAGGTACAGATAGAAGGATAGAAACCGTAGGAGGGCAGTTTGGAAATTAAAGATTTGTGCCAGACTCGATCGAAAGCCTTTGAGATGTCAAGTGCAATGGCAAAGCTTTCGCCAAAGTCCCGAAAGGAGGATGACCAGGAGTCTGAAAGGTAGGTGAGAAGATCGCCAGTGGAGCGTCCCCGACGGAACCCATACTGACGATCGGAAAGAAGGTTGTGATAGGAAAGATGCCTTAAAATTTTTTTATTAAGAATTGATCTGAAAACTTCTGAAATACAGGACGCTAAAGCAATTGGATGATAATTGGAGGGTTGGGAGTGGTCACCCCTCCTTGGGACTGGCTGAACGAGAGCAAACTTCCAGCAAGAAGGAAAGGCACAAGTTGACAGACAAAGGCGAAATAGTTTGCCTAGGCAGGGTGTAAGCACAGAAGCACAGTTCTTGAGAACAACAGGAGGGACCCCATCAGGCCCATATGCCTTGCTAGTACTGAGGCCAGTAATGGCAGAAAATACATCAACTGAAGAAATTTTAATGCCAGCCACGAGGAAGTCAGAGGGGGAAGTGATGGAGGAACAGCACCGAAATCGTCTAAGGTGGAATTGGAGGAGAAAGTCTGTGCGAAGAGATCTGCTTTATCAGTAGAAGAAATAGCTACAGAACCATCAGAGTAGAAAAGAGGAGGGAAGGATGATGAGGTAAAGTTGTTAGAAAGATTTTTGGCAAGGTGCCAGAAGGAGCGGGAAGAATTGAGTTGGAGAGTTGAGAGCATTTAGTATGGATGAAATTATTTTTAGTAGAGCGAAGAACAGACTTAGCACGATTCCGGGCAGAAACGTAAAGATTATGTGATTCAGGGGTGGGTTGGCTCCGGTACCTTTTGTAGGCCTTCTCCTTGTTGCGGACAGCATTAGAACAAGCGTGATTAAACCAAGGCTTTCTTGCGTTAGTCAAAGGATATGAGAAAGGAATGTATGCTTCCATGCCCGAGAGAATAACCTCCGTAATGCGCAAGGCACACTCAGATGGCTCACGGCCATGGAAGCAATAATCATTCCAGGGAAAATCAAAGAAGTACTGCCTGAGGGCCTCCCAGTCCGTGGCTCCAAAATGCCAGAGACGACGTTTCCCTGGAGGGTCCGCAGG
Organism: Coenobita brevimanus; assembly: GCF_032717465.1. Lineage (NCBI taxonomy): Eukaryota > Metazoa > Arthropoda > Malacostraca > Decapoda > Coenobitidae > Coenobita > Coenobita brevimanus. The sequence goes on from NC_137007.1 coordinate 4,860,237, forward strand.
CCGTACTGGTGCGATAGGACAGGTTAAGGTAATAAGGTTGTGATCGGAGGAGCCCAACGGAGAGAAAAGATTAACAGAGTAAGCAGAAGGATTAGTTGTGAGGAAGAGGTCAAGTATGTTGGAGCTCTCTCCAAGGCCGTCAGGGATACGGGTAGGGTGCTGTACAAGCTGCTCTAGGTCATTAAGGATAGAAAAGATGTAGGCTTGTTCACCAGGTGGATCCGTGAAAGGAGAGGAGAGCCAAAGGTGGTGGTGAACATTGAAATCTCCAAGAATGGAGATTTCAGAGAAAGGAGAAATGGACAGAATGTGTTCCATCGTAGAAGTAAGATAGTCGAAGAATTTTTGATAGTCAGTAGAATTAGGGGATAAGTAAACAGCACAGATATATTTAGTCAGAGAATGACAGGAAAGCTGAAGCCAGAGAGTGGAGAATTCAGAAGAATCAAGTTCAGGAACACGAGAGCAAGATAAGTCGTTGCGTATGTATACACAACAGCCACCTTTGGCTTTGAAATGAGTATAGAGAAAGTAGGAGGATACAGAAAAGGGTTTGCTGTCAGTTGCCTCAGACAGCTGCGTCTCCGTTAGAAAAAGAAGGTGAGGTTTAGAGGAGGAGAGGTGGTGCTCAACAGAGCGAAAGTTAGATGAAAGGCCGCGAATGTTGCAAAAATGAAGAAGAAGAGAGTCAGACAGTGGTTCCAGGCACCTCGAGTCGTCACCGGGAGAGGGGCAGATGGCGGGGGCATTTATGGTCCCCCCCCCTGGGGATTCCGAGGCTGGGTGAATTGACGCCATTTTGGTAAATTTTGAATAGGAAGTGTAGTGTGTACTGTGCATGTAGTTTGGTGAAGATAGATAGAGAAATTTGTACTGGAGAGCATGCTGGCCTACTCTCTGTGTAACTGAGACACTGAAAAAGTTCAGCAAAGGGGGATGGTCAGGAACTAGTCCTGAGGGCTGATGAAACAGGAGCTCCAGCACTCCCTGTCATCAGCCTCAGAATTCCCTACCTCACTTGTATACATCACTATCTGGCTGTCTATTTCACTCCCCACTTACCTGTTTATCGCTCCATCTATCTAACCGTAGTACTACCTGCGCTCACGAGGCACGTAAGCTCGTATCTCAATATAATTCACTTGCATATAATCTATCTATCTTCCTATCTATCTGTCTATCTATCTATATACGTATTTAACTAAATCTATATTTCTATCACCTCATCTGGAGTCATGATCCAATTTTATTCTTCGCTGCAACTTAAACATTACCTGTCTGTCTGTCTGTTTGTCTGTCTGTCTGTGTCTGTTTATCTATCTATCTGTCTGTCTATCAATGAATCAATCTATCTATCTATCTATCTATCTGAACTAGACTCACTGTGCACCTGATCTGACATTATTCACCCGCACATAATGGATTATCTTCTCATCTTAAAAAAATATCTAAAATCGAGTCATCATCCCGACTGACCTAAATCTCTCTCTCTCTCTCTCTCTCTCTCTCTCTCTCTCTCTCTCTCTCTCTCTCTCTCTCTCTCTCTCTCTCTCTCATCTCTCTAATCTTCCCTACTCATCCCTAATTTCCTTTGCTCTCTTTGCTCCACGTCACGTTCAGATTCACCTCAGCTTAGTTATGTCTCACATACACTTGTAATATTTTCCATCTTTTTTCACGCCCCGTTTCAGTAATTATTTCCAGACCCGTACCTGGCAGCCCCGACTCAGTTCTTCCTCCCTTCCCCTATCTGTCGCAGGTACCGTCACATCTGTCGCACCTACGGTAATAAAAAGGTGAATTTCGTACCCTCCTTTCACCTCCTCTTCCCTCTTATCAATTCATAACACTGCGTAAGTTGAATGTTCCGAATCGCACTCAAGGGAAAAATGCAAGTTGACAAAAATTACTCAGCAAATTGACCTCTCTGACTTAAATGCACTCGCGTAGTTGATAATTATGTTCCTCCCTGACCCTTCTCCATCCCCAGTCACTACATCTGTCCCTCCCTGCCCCATCTTGCCCCATCCTTACCCCTTATTCTCCCATCCCGTCACATCCACCCCGCCCCGCAGTGTCAGGTGTCAGGGGTGAGGGTCATTAGTGCCTGCCTCATGGGAGCTCACCCACACACTCACATGTTTCCCTTAATTGCCTGCACGTTTCTTTCCAGGTGGGGCGCTGACCTTTTCTTTTGTACGATGGCCTCGTCGTGGGATGTGACCCAAAGGCAGGGTGGCAGGTACGAAGGCAGAAAGGCAGGTACATTAGCAGAGAAGCAGCCAGGCAAGTAGAATTGCAGGCAAGCAGGTGCAAAGACAGGCAGATATGGAGGCTGGCAGACATGTACGTAGGCAGGCAGGCCAGCAGATTTGAAGGGTCTATCCAGGGTCTGAATTTCCACACAGCTTCTGACCCCTAATCACGTCCGAGCAAAGACATTTCCACATTCATTTTTTATTTTTTAAGATAAAAGGATAAAATTTTGTATGATTATATTTACAGATTCATTCAAGTTGCATGTACCATAGAAACTGCACGTGGAGGTTCAGGGATAGGACGCAGACCACATTCTCAACTCCCCAAAGTCCACAGTTTCAAGGTAAAGGAGTGAACTTTCTAGTATATACGTATAGATACAGGCCCAGGCAGAACACGAGCATCGTAACAAGTAACCTTGTGGGGAGGCAGAGCAGATCCCGACCTTGTTCAGTTTTCAGAGATAAAGAGATGCATTAGCGAGTGTCGTGCGTCTGGAGGTGTATATTTGGGATGTTGAAGCGAATGGATGGGTGTGGTCAGATCACGGCTGGTGCATCATCCACCCAAAGTTGTTATCTTACGCAAGCCGTGGAAGCTACGCAAATCAGTGTGAGATACAAGACAAATCTTCCTTGGTGGGCCGTGGCATGATGTCCACGGTATTGTCGTTACACCAACTGTCCGTACCTTCGATTATACAAACGACGCCGGGTAGCGCTGATAGTAGGCTAGATTATATACTGAATGGGTGGATGGACAGATGGATGAATGAAAAGGAAAACTTTCTAGGGATTAAAAAATACATGATGCTAGATGAAAAAGAAAAAAATCCTCTCTTTCACAAACAATGACAAGGGCAAAAAGAAAAAATGCTTGGATAGGTTAAGAAAAACCTGGTGGGTGGGTGAGCAGGGTGAAGTGAAAATTCCAACCTAGCCGGGGTTATTACAGGGTGGCAGAGGGCGAGGGGAGACTGACTGGCTGGCTGATTGACTGATTGCCCCGTCTCCCTGTCTGTTTTATGTCCACCCCAGCATTGTGTCTCGCTTTGGAATTTTTGTCTTCGTCTGTATGTCTGTTCCCTGTCTGGCTCAGTGCTTTCATTTTACTGCAGACTGTCTTTTTCCCTCCTGTCTGTCAAAAGTTAGGTTAATGAATCAAAAGTTAGGTTAGTTAATGTTTTTCTGCCTGTTTCCATTTCTGTTTTATATTTTGATCTCATATTTATTTTCTTAATGACAGCGACGCCTTCACGTGGTGGTACCGGTATACAATTGTCCTTAAGTCCCTCCTTGTACCCCGAAATAAGTATGGTGGACAGTAGGAAAAGGGCAACTTCAGCCTGCAGTCAATAGGGTTCATGTCTAAGCCTGGGGCCTCAACAACAACAAACAACAACAATAATAACAACAACACATTTTTTCGCTCATACACTCCCGGTTATTCCCCTAGATATCTTGCTATTCTGTCCTTTTAGTATGCCAATTAACCTGCCCATCTCCTACCTTGACTAGGCCTATCCTCTTCCCACACTGCCTACCTCCTTACCTGTCTGCCTACCTACCCAGGCACCTGTAGCCTATAGTTCCTCCCTCACTATATGCTTTCCTGTTTGTTTACTTTACTTTTTGTTCAGTTCACCTGGTTGTTTGCCATAGATTACAATATACTTATCTTGACTTCCTATTATTCCATCTCCCACCTATTTTAGTCCTATCGTCAAACGTATACTATCATTAGCACCCGATCGCCGACAGTCACCTTATGGCATTGTATCCTGCATTCCATATTTCTCAGTCCTCCCCGAATGTCAAAGAACGTCCATCTTCCTCATCCGTTTTCTTCGTGCACTTCTTACTTCAATCACATAAAAATTTTCATGTACCAATTTTTAACGCCACAGTCGGCAGGAAAGTGTTCACAAACTTATAATTATGATAGTGCAAATTTCTCGGATTAGCTAAACATCCACACACCATCCCCCTGCTTTCTGCTTTTTTCCTTCTTCCCGTCACTCCTCCTCATCTTCTATTCCCATTCCTTTTTTTCTCCTTTTCTCTGTTTTCCAAGTTTTCCTTGTTTACCTGTCATTCTTTCATTACCTTTCCCATTTCTTTCTTCTTTCCATCAATCCCATTTTCTTCCTCCTTTCCTTTCATTCTTCTTTCCTAACTAACTTCTCACATGTCATTATTTTCCCCATACCCAATCCAATCTCCAGTTTCAATCCGTTATTCTCCTTTCTCTCCTGCCCCTTCCTTTCTTCAGTCCCTTATTTCTCCTTGTTCGTTTCCATCCCCTTCCATCTCCATTTTCTTCTCTTCATCCTCTCCCTCTCCCTCTCCTCTTTCTTCTCTTCATCCTCTCCCTCTCCCTCTCCTCTCCACTCCCCTTCTTCCCTCTTCTCTTTTTTCTTTTGATAAGGGGGAGGGACAAGGAACTTTGTGGTGTTACTTCATTATACCTCTCACCCCTTACCTCCCACACCATGCTTCTCTCTCTCTCTCTCTCTCTCTCTCTCTCTCTCTCTCTCTCTCTCTCTCTCTCTCTCTCTCTCTCTCTCTCTCTCTCCATTAATAGGCTACATACGAGTACCTACACAAATCATCCCCTTTCCTAACTAAATCTCAATCCTGGTACAAGCATCACGTGTGTTTGTCTATAGATCACTAAGACAGGCGTTCGATCCCACCTGCTGTGCATGTACCTGGTAATATGTTGCCATAAGAATTTTCACATACTTTCACCCTGCATAGATTCCTTCAGTGACGTATGTTTTCTCACAAACACGACCAATTCCAACTACAAAATATCACATACACTTCTCACCTTAAACTCCCAAAGCCTCTCACACCTATACCTGTGCGTGGAGTACTGGGTGGGGGCGGGCTAGTTCTCCACGTACACATAAAGCGGTGTCTCGCGGCCGTATACATCAGTTACCCTTCAAGCCCCGTAAAACACTGGACAGGCATGTTTAGTAGTAGTAGTAGTGTGTGTGTGTGTGTGTGTGTGTGTGTGTGTGTGTGTGTGTGTGTGTGTGTGTGTGTGTGTGTGTGTGTGTGTGTGTGTGTGTGTGTGTGTGTGTGTGTGTAGAATTCCCCATCCATGTCAGGCGTGTGTATGCAGACCTATACAATTTATTCCCTTATTCACTGATTTCTTCGTCAATTCCACCTACACGCACTCCTTTACTTTCCTGGTTCTCTCCACAAAAAGTTCTTCCCACTCTCAAAGCAAACATTATGTATCCGCTCCTCCCTCCCTAGCACAAACACACAACTCACAAGCACTTCCTCCACCATACCTACACCCACACCCACACATCGACCCATCCATCTGTCTAATCACACGCACTCACACACACTTACATTTACACACACACACACACACACACACACACACACACACACACACACACACACACACACACACAAATAAACAACCTGTACCCTCTGTCGACCCACACACACACAAATAGCCCCCTCACCCCACCTCACTCCTCACACAACCACCAAGCCCCCCACACAACAACCCCAGAAACAAAAACCATCCTAATTTCCCCCAGGGTTGAGTGTCCTCCCCGTGCTGACCTCTCCCTCACCCCGCCCCTCACCTCTGACCCCTGGGCCCCTCCAAGTCCCTCGCACCCTAACCCCATCCTCACCCCACCCCCTCGTCCCCTCGCCTCACCCTCACCAGCGTACAAAATAAGATTAACACAGAGGCGGCCATGTTGGAGGGGAGGTGAATTGCAAGTTTGCGTGGATGTGGATACAAGTGGGTTAGGTTAGGGGAGATCTTTTTTCGAGGCGTGAGGAGTTTGTGTTTTATGTCTAGTAAAAAAATATATATATCTTCCCTATTATCCTGTGTTACGTTGGTGTTCGACGTTTGGCCTGGCTGCATGAGGAACAGCCTGCAATAACGCTTACTGGTAAAGTCTAGAAAACCTTCGAACCACCAATGACAGGTTTACTTTAGGTGTGCATCGCTGACAACACATTATCTCCAGCTAGCCGTAGGGATGGTGAGCATAATGTGAGTGTCGCTGTCTCACTCTGATCCCTTACCGTACTCTCTCCCCAATCTCATTCTCGTAGCCTCTCCTTTTAACCCCTTCTCTACGGTGACATCTTTTATATTTCATTCTTGTTACCTCCTGACGATGTATTTCAACTAAGGAGAGATGCTTTCCAAATTAAGGAGTTAGGATATGGCCTTCCTTGGTCCCTTCAGTGCAAAAAAGTATATCCTAAGTTGATGATGATAGTTTTGGGAAGCAAGAGCAGAAGAAAATAAAACCATCATCGTACTGAAAGGGTTAACCTCCTCTCCCACTCACCCATCCATGCTAATAAGTTAAATAAGACTTTTTGTGACTGGCTGTTGACCTTTTGGAACCCCCCCCCTTTTTTTCTCTCAAATTATTTTCTGCTACATCCTGGATCAAACTCTGCTGATCAACAACCCACTCCCCCAACCACTCAACCACTTGACCACACAAGTGTTGGTCGGCGGGGTCACCACATCCTTACGCCAATATAAGGAGGGGAGGGTTTCAGGGGTGGGGGAGAGGGAGGGGGATGGGGGTCTGAAGGGGTTGGGGGAGGGGGAGGGGGAGGGGGCTGAGTGGGGACAGGGTTATCGCTTCTTTGTTCCTGACACTTTTACTCGCGTTTGGAGGCACAGGAGAATTATGCGTGCTTAGTGGATTTGTTTTCATCTGAACGAATTGGGACACACCTACAATTTGAATATCGTGCTTGTCAGAAAATCGATGAGCCTACGTTATGAGGAAGCAATGAGTCTCTTTGGTTACTAGTCCGATCAACCCACCAATCTGACTACCGTTCACCTGGCCATCAATTGAACTGAGAGGAGTTAGGGATCTTTGTTAGGTTAGGGTAAGCGCGCGACACTCTCCCCTGTCCTTAAAGAGAACATCAGGTACAATGTGTTTCTTATTTCCACGGCCATTGCGCTTTAACCTCTTCACTTCGAGGACATCATTTATATATTATCCTTACTGCTGTCAGACGATTTTACTCAGCTTAGGAGAGTTAGAGTTAATGATTATTTTTCACGGCCTGTATTCTCGTCGGTTAAGGATGCTCCCTAACGCCTATTCCTAAGAGATTTATTTTGCATACTACACTCTGCCGTCTTCTTCCTTACTTAAATAATTCTAATATCATCATAATCTGCATAAATAATGTACAAAACTATATTAGCCTGCCGTATCCAAAAATAAATCGGTAAGGAAGAGTTGTTAGGGAGCTTTGTAAACCGTCTGGTATAATGTCACCGTACTGAAGGGGTTCATTCAACTCCAGTTTAATCGCCAGTACGTCTCTCTCTCTCTCTCTCTCTCTCTCTCTCTCTCTCTCTCTCTCTCTTTACACTGGACCACACAATACAACTGCCATGAGATAGTTATTATTTTTTCTATCCATTTTTTACCCGCCAAATGTGCAGCAAATATTCAATTCCTCATTCATTTCACTCTCTCTTCCTCTCTCTCTCCCTTCCTCCCTCCCTCCCTCTCCCAGCCTTCTAACCTCTCCCTCCTCACTTCCTCCCTCCTTGTTTACCTTTCTCCCCTAAGCTAACCAGTACTTCCCCTTCCTTTCCTTCTCCCTTTCCACCCTGACTTTTTTCCCCTCCGTTCTTATCTTCTTCCTTTCCCTGTCTCACCTCTTGCTTTCAATATTCTCATCTTTTTCTTCCTTCTTCCGTCCTTTCCTTTCCTTTTCCTTTACCTCCACCCACCTTTCTTTCCTCCATTATTGTTTTCTTTTTCATTCTCTCCTCCATAGTTTTTTTTTTTTTTTTTTTTTGGTCACCCACTCATTCTTCCCTTCTTTTTCGTCTTTCTTCCACTGTTTCTTCGTTCCAATATCCATCTTTCATAAAACATCTATCTTCTCTTTTCCTTTCTGCCAACCTTCTTCTCTGTTCTTTCTTCGTCTTTATTATTCTCGCCCGCTTTTAGAAGGCGGAGCGATACTGTTTCTGCCCGCCTCTGTGTGTGTGTGTGTGTGTGTGTGTGTGTGTGTGTGTGTGTGTGTGTGTGTGTGTGTGTGTGTGTGTGTGTGTGTGTGTGTGTGTGTGTGTGTGTGTGTGTTCCCATTATATCTCATGAACGGCTTGAGCTATCACCGTGAAACCTTCAGGGTATCAAGATATGGCCGAAATCTTGGCCGATTTCGAAAATGAGCACTCGGGATCAAGGTCAAGGTCAACAAAATGACTGCCAAAGGTCAATTAGTTTTTATCGTCCGCCTTTAGCACCATTATATCTCATGAACGGCTTGAGCTATCATGAAACCTTCAGGGTATCTACAGTAGATATGGCCTAAATCTTGGACTTGGCCAACAGCATATTCTGGCGAGCGATTAGCATTCTGCTCCCGGATGCTTTTCTTTCATTCTTCTTCTTCTTCTTCTTATTATTATTATTATTATTATTATTTATTACTGTATTATTATTATTATTATTATTATTATTATTATTGTTATTATTATTATTACAGTTTTCCTTCACTAACCCCGCTTTTTTCAGTTATTTCCCTACTCTCTCTCTCTCTCTCTCTCTCTCTCTCTCTCTCTCTCTCTCTCTCTCTCTCTCACCGGAAACTCATTACTTAAAGAAACGTCATGTTCTGGTCACTTTGTCTTCGTCGGTGTTATCGAGGCGTAAGAGGCAATTTCCAAGACACAAATATCGACCTTAAAAGCCTCTACAATAAGAGTGATAGTTCCTTGGTCACCCTATTTGCTTACGACCTTAACCAGACCTAAATTAAAGTATCAAGAAGGAAGCGAAATATTGTGATTATGACAGTGACTTGGTGGTAGTTGTGGTGTGGTTGTGGCTGTGGTGTGGTGGTAGTCGTGGCTGGTTGTGGTTGTGATGAGGGTGGTAGTTATGGTGTGGTAGCTGTGGTTGTGGTTGTGGTGAGGGTGGTAGTTGTGGTGTGGTGGTGGTGGTGATGGTTCTTGTGGTCGTGATGGTAGTGGTAGTTGTGGTAAGGGTGGTGGTTGTGGTGAGGGTGGTGGTGATGGTGACAGTTGTGGTTGTTATGGTTGTTATGATAGTGGTTTTGGTTGTAGTGCTTCTGTTTTTTTCTTTTAGAGGTTTTTGTGAGTGTTTGTTATGGCTGTGGTATTTATGTGGCAGTTGTGGTATAAGGGTGGTAGCTGTGGTGAATGTGGATAGTCTGGCGGTAGCTGTGGTGAGGACTGAAGCTATGACAATGGTGGGGTGGTTGGATGGTGACTGACAGCTGTGGAGTTTATTACATTTTTACAACGATGGTTCTCTCTCTCTCTCTCTCTCTCTCTCTCTCTATCTATCTATCTATCTATCTATCTATCTCTCTCTCTCTCTTCCTTCCTTTACCACCTCCAGACGAAACAGCAGGAAAATTTACAAGTTGCCTGGATAAGCATTAAAGTTTCATTATCCATTTCAATATGTTCACTGCTGATTAATATATTTCTGACACACTACATTTCTGATCATGGAGGAGACACCAGCAGAGCAATAGTCTTATTTTTTTTTTTTTAACTGTTAACTTGCTGCTATTCTCCCTTACAAGCTGAGATGGTCTAGATTATAATATTTTCCATTCTTTCTTTCCTATGAAATTTCCCTGACGGCTTTTCTGTACTACATGTTGGTCTCTCTCTCTCTCTCTCTCTCTCTCTCTCTCTCTCTCTCTCTCTCTCTCTCTGACTTTGAATAGGTACCTCAGTTATCACCTACCCTATGACAGTCAGGAATGGACGGATAGGTCTGCCAGCTGTTTGTTTGTTTTCTTTTCTATCCTTTTGTATTTTGCCTTGGGAAGACATAGCGTAGTCAAGGGGATAGGGTCACCTCCATTACCCCTTAAACCCAAGGATAGGCTTTATATATTTTTCTGGTTAATGTCAGGCGATTTTACTCCGCTAAGGTGAGACTCCTCGAAGTGAAGTGGCTGCCGTACTCTGTGTTTTATTACGGCAACGCCCACTGATTTCATTCACCTCAGGGGAAGGCTGTGGTAATGGTGTTAATGAGTGAGAGAAGAGCGAGCGGCAGTAGGTCACGCCCCATACTCACCACAGTACAGTTCACTTCGTCATTTCCTTTCACCCTCTTCATTCACCTTCGGCACTCACGTCTTTGTCTTATTTAGTATTTTAATAACTTGGCTGTTTTTCATGACCATCTTCTATAAATTCTGGCCAGGTAAGAGTGTTTCTAACCTATCACCACTAGAGGTCTCGTCTAAACTCATGGGATGATCGATCGAAGAAAAATCAGTAGGAATCATGTTCTAGGGGTTAATTATCGTATTTTAACCACTTCAGTATGATGACTTTTCTCCTTATCCTTAATGTCACCATACTATTTTATTCAACTTAAGAAGCTCCTTTCATAGTGAAGAGATAAGCCGATGTTCTTTCCTCTCCCTCATGTCTTTCCTTCACATCACCTTTCGCCAGTGATACATTTCCGTCCGTCACTTCTACCATCATTCCTATAATCTTCTCGCTTCCGTAAAACATTCAGCACAAAGAGCCACATCCTCCTCTTTTAGTTAATACTGGACGATTTTCCTGAGATCAGATTTTTTTTCGTGGGTGGGGGGGTGGGGGGGCGGGAGGAGGGATTACAAACGACCCCTCAAAGTGAAGGGACAGCCACCGACTTTCTCCCGTCATACCTAACCCGTACCCTAATATATGAAGCAAGTCATTGGAGTTCACAATATACGTACACATGAATAAACACAAGGTCCACAATGACTTGAAAGCAGGGTTTAAAGTGAGCTAAATTAGGGTTCACAGTATGGTCCAAGTAAATTCAAAATTACCTTCCAAAAACATCAGAACATAGGGTACAGTCAGTTAAAAAGATTAACAAATAAGTTAAACCTTAAATAACATTCAGTGCAAAATATGGGTATAAATGAGGCCATGCTTCACAATATATGGGTTCAACATGAGTTTCAAACTCTGACCGAGTTAAAAATATGACGATAATATATATATATATATATATATATATATATATATATATATATATATATATATATATATATATATATATATATATATATATATTTTACACGCACGAACGAAAATATACCTGGTACCAAATTCTCAAATATCACAACTGAATGCAACTTCACAAATATCAGAGGTATTCAAATAATCTCGGTTGAATACGACTCAAGACCCTTAGGTAAACCCAATCCATTCATGCCCAAACCAGCTCCTCGTCCACATCGTACCCCGGACGCACAGAGCCGCGAACACACACACACCGAACCCGCAACAGCCAGTAAGCGTCTTGGGGTGCCGTATATAGACAGTGGACGGCAGTTATAGACGCACAAAAGGCCTTACGTGTCGAATTCCTCGCCAAAAGTGTAGCTCCTCGATATCTACACAGAAGAATGAATGGTCAAAATATAATAATAATAATAATAATGCGTCAAGATGTAATACTGCAATGCTAAAATGTAAAACCTAAGTGACAAAAAATAATGTGCTGTAATAATTTCAGGATATATCTAGATGCAGTAGTTACACATCCAAATGCACTGAATAACCCTCTCATGGTGGAAATAACTCTATTATATTCAACCAAATATCAGTCGATTTTATTCAACTGGGAGTCACAGGAGCTGAAATGTTAATACTGGTACAATTAACCCTCTCACAGTCGGGTCAGTTCAAGCATTCCTGTTAACTGCAGTCGATTTTACTTAGCTGCATGAGTCTCAATAACCTGTGAGTATCAAATTATTTCCACCGCCCCCTCTCGCTACCTATGTCCCAGGTTTCACTGCAAAATGCCACGCAGAGCTTTCATTACCTCTACTCTCTGTTTTCTATTGCTTTCAAGGTCCCTGCAATTCTCCTTCCCTGATGTATGCTTTCTTTGGTTTTACCTTGCACAATACCATCTTCTGAAACACTTCTCAAATACCTAAACGTCTTCAGATTCTCCACAGCTGTACCCTTTACTCTTACACAGCTGACCATGCCAAGTCCCTTTCGAAAACCAAGACCTTCCTCATTTAAGCTCACTTTTAACATACATCTTCCACATGCATTCGGAAGTAAAGCACTTCTGCCAATCTCTGCAACTTCACTCCACAACTCTCAGCAACACGTCATCATCAGTATGCAGAGGTGCAGAAAGTTCCCACTCACTGCCTCCATGACTCAACCACTCTCCCCACTCCGTTGCTTGCTTTCACCTCTCAACACCTGATCCATACACACACTGGACAGACTTGAAGACATGACACAGCCCTGGTCCAGATCTATATTTAAACTTCTGTAACTCGAGGACTTATTTTTATTCCTGCTGTTGCCAAACGATTTTATTTTGTTTAGGAGGGCACACAAGTTGTGAAAGGGATATTGATGGCTACATTTAACCCCTCCAACTAGACAAAACATTCTGTCCTATGTGAAAGGTTTAATCCAATTTCTCTCTCAATGTACAGTTGTCTGCGATCTGTTCTTCTTCCTCTCCATCAGTAGCTCATAATATTACATTAGTTTTTACTAGTTAAAGTAGATATATCATAGTGATACGCGCAGCTATATCCAAACTAAGATGATGTTATGACGTCCAGAGGAGACTGAAGGAACTGTAACATCATACACACTCTTAATCACTGTCGGTAATCTACTTTTCAGTTCATACACTATCAAATCCCTCATAAAATGCTTGCTTCTCCTCATAAGCCGTTCCAGTATCGAAAAGAAATCCAAACAGCCTCAAATTTAGTCTTTCAACATTCTCTGGCGGTCAGTAAATAGCACTCCGCTACAGACTCACATCTTACGTGTCGCGAGGACGGCTAGGTCTGCTGGTGTGGGCGTGGTTGTGGTATTTGGAGTAGGACACGAATAAATGATGCAGGGCAGAAGCTGAAAACAATGACTGAGCCGTCCCCACAACACGAGAGAAATCAGCCAGTGGAGTGGAGGTGAAATGCTATATATGAGCCACCCTGTGTTATCTGATCCACGCCTCCTCTGCCTGTGGGGAATCATCGTAAACCTGCGTAACTCAGTTCCACACGTGTGTAATTTTACTGCACGAACTTACGAATGGGTCTAAAGCTGGTAACCAAAAGGAAATCTTCAAAGGAGAAACTGAACTGAAATTTGTATTTAAAAAAAAAAAAAAAAAAAAAAAAAGAGGAAGAATATAAGATACAAATATGAGACGGGATACTACGAAGTCCATGAAACAACTTTAGAGTGGATAAAATTCGTACTTACTACAAGAGTAGATCTGGATGGCGCACAACTACTGACCTGAAACAATGAAAACAACATAATATTAGACTGCATTATTTGACTGCATATGGTAAGACCCTTACATTAGGGTCAAGATAACAAGATAACAGCTCAGGGGAATACCACAATATAATGTAAACCAAAAAACTACTACACCGCAAATATAAAGTCTACAGCTCAGTACTACCCTCTTTGACGCCGTCCTGCTCTCCACACTAACGCTTAAGTAACTCTCTTCATAAATAACTGTAAACCGGCGTTTTCTCTACTTCATATAACAGACATATAATACATCTATGCCCCCTCTCTCACTTCTAAAATTTCACTTCTACAAGAATGTCAGTAAACGATCCAGTCTTCAGGCATTTGCTTGTGTCGATCGAACTTCCATAAATTTCTTTTCTACTCCCATTATTATCGATCAATCTTTCGTTAAACACTGCCTACCTCCTGGAGAAAAGCTAATGTTGCGTCATGTCGAGATTACAGTAAAGAAAGCGAGGCTGACTGAGAGACTAGTTGCTATTTACACGACATCCTCCTCTCGGTTCTCAAGCAGCTGTTCCAACCCTCCTACTCACTCACACCCACAGCCACACCCACACTCACCTACTTACCCACACCCCACACCCCAAATCCACCCCCCTCAAAAAAAAAAAGGATATTGACTCTTGAACCCTTTACCTGCAAAATACTTAATTTGCACTATATTTGGTTCAACGCCAGACAACTTCATTACATTCAAGAGAAATTAGAGAAACAAAAGTGCTTAAAACTACCAGGATTAACAGTACTTCACTTCTGCTTACGAGGCACGTAGCCTATGCATTCAGCTCATAGGAACCCCACCCACCAGACCCTATCCCACCACACACACACACACACACACACACACACACACACACACACACATCCTTTAAGCCCTCCCACCACACGCACACACAGAAGGCGACCCGTGCTGAATAAACAAGGGCAACTGGAGCGGCCACACCCACACCAGCACCAAGGCAGAGGGGAGAGAAGGGGAGATCAGATACCGGTAACAGAAGAGGCAGTCACAAAGGAGACGCTGCCTCTTCTATGGGTTTTCTTAGGATCCTTAAGGTATTTCTGGCTATTTCTAACATCTGTTCTTTAGCGATTTACTCTGGACATACACAGATATCCTCTTGTATGTCACTTGATGCAAAGTATATCGATATTATAACGATATATGTAGCACTGAGGACGCTGTTAAGTTTGGGAATGTACAGAACAAGTCTCTATGAAAACGGTGCTACGAATCCTACAAGAGCACTGAAAACACGGCCCTAAGTCGCAACCACTCCCCCACACACCAAGAACCACACCGGTAAAAGAACCACGCTCATGGAACACGAACACAAGAGATCCACACCCGTAGGACCACACCTAAAAGAGAACTACACCCAGGGAACCACAGAAAGGCAAACGAGAATATCAATCACTGAACCACGCCTACAGGACACCTACACCCTGATAACCACACTCAGAGAATCACTGTCATAAAAAAAAAAAACACTACACCCAGACACACACCCAAGCAGAACCACAGGATTGAGAACCACGCTTAAAAAACACCCACAGCCATAGAAGACTCTTTACCATTGAAAAACCACGCCCAACAGAACCACATCCAGAGGAGAACCACGCCCAAAACTCTCTCTCTCTCTCTCTCTCTCTCTCTCTCTCTCTCTCTCTCTCCATTCATTTTGCCCACTCCTAATTTCAACCTTTTTCATCCATCATATTCTCCTACCCACTTCCTCTCTCTCTCTCTCTCTCTCTCTCTCTCTCTCTCTCTCACACACACACACACACACACACACACACACACACACACACAACTTAAATGCGGTATCACGTGCAGTTCCAGTCAGTAACTCCTTAACGCTTTTGGGATGTAATGAAGTGAGACGGATTCTAGTTGGATTACTGGCTATTAGTTCTGCAAAATCTTAATGTACTATGACACAATCAGGAAGTGTAAAGAATCTATTAAACGAAGCTGAGGGGAGGAGGAGGAGGAGGAGGAGGAGGAAGTAGAGGAAGAAGAAGAATAGAAAGGAGGAGATGGAGGAGATAGACCCAATGATCCTGACAAAATATTACCCATTACCCATCTATACACAAAGTTCCTGTGAGATGTGACTATTTAGAGAACCATTATGAACCAAGGGAATATTATTTTTTCACCTGAACTAGACGATCCTTTCCCTGGCCAGCAGTCCTCTAGCCACCGCCAACAGTTGTCGTCACTGTGTTGTAATATGCTACTCCACTGAGTTACTGCAGGCAACATCTGACATGCCACCACATGGGTACAGCAGGCACTTCCCATTTTTTTTTTCTTTTTCTTTATTTTCTCCTTTTTCAGAGTTGGAAGTTTCATCCAGTAGGGTATATTGGTAACCAAAATTGTTTATTGCATGTCGAAGGGCAAATGGGAAAGAAGTTAAAATGATGATGATGATGATGATAATAATAATAATAATAATAATAATAATAATAATAATAATAATAATTAGAATGCCGTAAAACTGTAGGACAGTTCTGACAAAGAAAAACTTCCAACAGCCATTGTCTACTAGAAGCCAAGCTATAAAAGGGCCTTGCGGTCAAGGTCACTTATCTTCTGCATGTCACCTTAGATCATGAAGATCTATAAATTCACCAAGTTTTGTGGCTCTTGCTTTATTCTTTATGTCTTTCGAAGCGGTCCAAAATTTTGGACCATAGGCAATCTCAGAGAATGAGGACTCGATCTGGACTGAATTATGCACTGCAATACGGCCACGTCCCTGCCATATGCCATAAAATTTTCAGCTCTCTATCTTACGTTCTTCTTGATCTTTAGGGTCACTCTGTGTGTGTGTGTGTGTGTGTGTGTGTGTGTGTGTGTGTGTGTGTGTGTGTGTGTGTGTGTGTGTGTGTGTGTGTGTGTGTGTGTGTGTGTGTGTGTGTGTGTGTGTGTGTGTGTGTGTGTGTGTGTGTGTGTGTGTGTGTGTGTGTGTGTGTGTGTGTGTGTGTGTGTGCGCTTTCCGGATCATATCCGGGTTCTGGTAGTCGGACCAGGAGAATACTTGGTCAGATGAAGCGGCCAACCAGTACTATGATATGGCAAAGAATGAAGGCCGTAGCTCAAATAGTATGCGAATGGCAGCTGTTTAGATCTTCCCTAAAACAATAATCATATTAACAAAGGAAAACTTCGCACAGGGATGTGGGTGATTTTCATAACTTTCCAATAAATAAGTGAAAATAATAATAATATAAATAAGTTTCTTCTCATATTTCCCCTTCATACACAAGGTCTGCAGTCAATAAAATGACCCAGAAGAACGCCTGGCAATGTGAGGACCACGCCCAATCCACGCCCGTGAGAGCAGGACAGAAAGTGGTGGTGACTGAAGGTGGTGAGAACGGCGCCACTGAACCACTGACGCCCTACACATGTCCCCCTCCCCCCCCCTCTCTCTCTCTCTCTCTCTCACACACACACACACACACACACACACACACACACACACACACACACACACACACACACACCTAAATCGTAAACCCTAATTGCTTGTCCTCCATCCAATAAACCCGCATCGCCTCCCTTTCACCCCGACTATCATTCCTTTCCTGGGCTAACCAAAGCTTCCTCGTCGCTTAAACCTGCTGTCGTTTCCTGTCTGCCGCCCTAAACGTCGCCCCTGTCGCCTCTCTGTCGCTCCACATCCACTACCAACCAGCTCCGCCCTCACACATGCATTAAGGCACATAATTTTGCCCATTCCCCCAAATGCCGCCACTTTCTAAAACGCCATATGCTAGTAGTAGTAGTAGTAGTAGTAGTTGTTGTTGTTGTAGTTGTAGCCCAAGTTCATCTGTAACGTGAACCCAGTGGACTGCAGGCTGAAGTGGCCTTTCTCTGGTAGTCCACTACCTTCCTTTTGTTAAACAAGGAGGGAAATGAGAGACGTTTGTATAACCTGGGAGCGAATTTCCCCACCATTATATCAGTGCCACTACGGGAAGCCCTTCTGCAGCTTATTTCGCGTAGCTCACTGACTGAAAAAAAAAGACAAAGTTATGTCCCTACATCCTCTCCACAGCACTTCTTCGAGACTCGCATTAGATTCTAGTGTTAATTTACTGTTGTGACAGCACTCAGCATGGAGAGACGGCAATATTAGGCCAAGTTAGAGCAAAAAGGGTGTAGTCCCATCACAACCAGAAAATATATTAAATGGACGTCTTCGTACTTAAAACGTTAATAGCTCCAAGACAACTGACTACTAGGCACCTGAGTGTGTAGATTTTATTCCAGGCATGATGAGACGGGTGTGAGGTTGACTGCTTAGCTAGTTTTAACCCTTTCAACTCGAGGACGTCTTTTCCGCTTTACTCTTGCTGCCATTTGATGATTTCATTTAGTCTGGTGAGATCTTTCGCAGTAGAGGGGTTTGACTGAGACTTTATAAACCCCACACAACGAAAAACCTCTACTCAATAAAATCGTCTGGGGGTTGCAAGAGTAAAATATAACAGACATAACTGGAAGGCTTAACAGTTCCGCGATTGTTAAACATATTGTGAAGCTGTAGATTATATTAAAAGTATGGCGGGGCGGGCGTTGAGTGTGAATATACTGCCAGCGTTAATAGTCCCACGATTATACAGTAGATCATCAGAAAAAGGAGAGTGTGATGATATTCTCGGCACTGTGTGTGTGTGTGTGTGTGTGTGTGTGTGTGTGTGTGTGTGTGTGTGTGTCCAGGCAGTGTTAATGAAGGGCGTGTGACCGCCATATCTCCCTCCTAGACCTTCCTTATCGCCTTGGTCACTGCACATCACCGCCAGACATCATGAGCTTAACCTAGTCAGTCAAGTGACATGATTTTTTTTTATTCTATTCTTGGTATTTTCAGACGATTAAACTCAGGGGAGGATATCGGGTTATGAAGGGGTTAAGGGACACTGCTTCTCACCCCATCACTATAAGCCGTCACTTCAAAGCTTACCAAAACCATCTGGAGGTACAGCCCTGAGTAAAATTTCGTAATCTCGTGCCAGCATTACACACTGCCTTCAATATCTCTCCTTCCTACTCAAATGGCAGCGAGTATTCTTCCTTCTCATGGCCTTTTAGTAATGTATATACCTTAATTTATAGCTAGCTGTATGATGTTGTTGTAGGAATGCATGGTGTAGCTGTTACGAGGACTGTTGTGGGTAGATCAGAATATTTGCAAGCACAGCACAACCTGACCGACTCTGAGCCGTCCATCTCTTGGCAGTGCCAGGCAACACTTCACGAGACAAACAGCTGTATCATCCAGATCAGCAAAAAAAAAAAAAAATGAGTTTTGATTCTACACCTACACTTGCTCCTCCACCTACACCTGTTAGATTTGGGCGTGTGCTTCTTATGTCGCTCCACTCGTGCATCAGAATATTTCACGTAGCGCCTTAGCCGATTGCGAAGTGTCGACTTAATCTTACCCATGGGTGTACGAAGGATAAAAAACACTATACGTCATTGTGCTGAAGGGGTAAAAGTTTGCTGACTCGTTTATTATGGTACGCTGACTCGTTTACTATGCACCTGGCTGATTAAGTCCTCACCTGCCTCCCTGGCCCTGAAGGACTAATGAAGACCATCGACCTGCGTCTGCTTTCTAATGCACTGCCTTCTTTACAGCCACTTATCCACCTAGAGAGACTTAATATCCGTTTATTCTCTCTCTCTCTCTCTCTCTCTCTCTCTCTCTCTCTCTCTCTCTCTCTCTCTCTCTCTCTCTCACACACACACACACACACACACACACACACACACACACACACACACACACACACACACACACACAAACCAACCCCAACGCTATCAAAGGAAACCCGGAACGAAAGCAACTAATTCACGAAGACATGCCATAGTCAAGTGGTTAGAGGAATGGAAAACGGACCTGAAGATCGCGAGTTCCATTCCAGTCGTACCAAGAAACTCTGGGGACTTGAAATTTGATCAAACCTCTTCACTACGCCGACCTTTTCTTTAAATCTTATTCTTTCTTATTTCCGTACGATTATTTCAGCTTAGGAGGGTTTCCAAAGAATTTTCTACCTGGAGACATTGGATATTTTGCATAATTACTTTTCCTTTGCTCAGGGGGTTTCCAAAGGTGAATTTAATAGCCTGTAAATAGCAAGGATAAAATACATAAGCGTTCTTATCCTTCATCCACAAAACTAACTGGAATCCTACAAAATAAACAAATAAATAAATAAAACACAAAGATAAATTCTTCTAATACCGTCACAGCAGCTTTGAATGGGTCTATCGGTACCTAAATATGGACCAGTAAAGATGGCTTGGAAAGTGTTTGTAGCTGTCAGTTGAGAAGCACGAGAAGAGAACGAGTTTCGCGGAAAGTGGTGAATGGAGCTAATATAAGTTGTGTATGAGAGAGAGAGAGAGAGAGAGAGAGAGAGAGAGAGAGAGAGAGAGAGAGAGATTTACATAGATACACAGACCACACAGACCTTACGGTCCCTACGAGGTGGTCCGGCCTTAATCCTAATATAGTGCATAGGAGCAGGAGAAAAGGATAGCACAGCAGAAGGCTCTCTCCCCCACCCTCCAGACCCTCCGGCATTTGCCGTACAGGAAACAAGAGAGGAAGTAATACCTTCCGGGAATGAAAAACCTGAAGGAATTTTATAGGATCGGCAGAAAGTAGAATAATATGGAAAAGGAAAATTTGGGCATACAGCCACATACTTACTCTATGCATGCAATTTTTTTTTCTTTTTTATCAAAGGATGAATAGAATGTTTATCTATTATTTATATTCTATAATACTGTCTGTGTCTAATAGACACATGAATGCAGACGCGAATATGCAATAATTGCTCCATCCTAACTAAACGATACCAATTGCGTCGAGATACATGTCCAGTCTCTTTTTAAACATATTTATGGTATCACTTTCAATCACATTCCCAGGGAGTTTATTCCATTCGCTGACAACAGAGTAAGTGAAGAAGTTTTTGGTTGTATCAAGATTAGCCCTCCTTGCTTGCAACTTCATACCATTTCCTCGAGTTACAGTCTCGGCAATTACTGTGAATAGTTTGTTTGAATCAGTATTACTGAAGCCTTTTGGCATCTTAAAACATTCAATCAGTTGTCCCCTGAGTCTCCGTTTTCTAAGAGAGAATAGGTTTAATTCCTTGAGTCTCTCGATGTATGGTTTATTCCTCAGGGACGGGATTAACTTGGTAGCCCTACGCTGGACCGCTTCCAGTATTTCTATATCTTTAATTAGGTGAGGCGCCCAAAACTGCACTGCAAACTCTAAGTGTGGCCTGACTATGCTTTTGTATAGGGGGATTACAATATCTTTGCTTTTATATGTAAAATGTCTTTTGATGAAGCCTAGGGCCCTGTTGGCTTTATTGGCGGCAGAGATACATTGATTCGAACATTTCAGATCGTCTGAAATTAGTACGCCTAGATCCTTAAATAGTGAGGATTTGCTAATGATTTGGCCCTTCATTTCGTAATCATACCTTTTGTTTTTCTTCCCACATTGCAGTACCTGACATTTGCTTACATTGAAGGTCATTTGCCATTTTTCTGACCAGCTGATAATTTTATCAAGGTCATTTTGAAGGCTAATTCTGTTTTCTTCAGTTAATATAGTGTTGCCGATTTTTGTGTCGTCTGCAAATTTAGAAATGAAGTTGTTTAGGTCAACATCGATATCGTTAATATACATAATAAATAGGACTGGTCCCAACACTGATCCCTGAGGAACACCACTGGTCACTGGAGCCCAGTCTGACTCTACTCCATTTATAACGACTCGTTGCTTTCTCTCACTTAACCAGCAACGTATCCACCTATGAATATTTCCGTCAATTCCGAGTGATCTTACTTTTGTCATTAGTTTATCATACAGCACTTTGTCAAAGGCTTTCTGGAAGTCTAAGTAGATTATATCAAGTGACCTGGTACAATCATTCATTTTAAAAAGTGTATCGTAAAATTCAATTAAATTTGTCACGCATGATCTCCGCTTTCTAAAGCCATGCTGGCTGTTCCTAATTACGTTATTAGTTTCTAGGAACTCAACTATCCTATCTCTAATTAATGATTCGAGGATCTTTCCCAAGACAGAGGTTAGGCTAATTGGTCTATAATTACCTGGTTGATCTCTACTTCCCTTTTTATATATAGGGGTCACATTAGCCAGTCTCCAGTCTGCTGGAACCTTTCCTTGTTGTAGGGACTTGTTAAAGATAGATGTTAGAGGGCTGCATATTACATCCATCACATTTTTCAGTATTTTAGGGTAGAACTTGTCTGGGCCGGGAGTCTTATTACCGTTCATTTTATTAAGTTTATCTCTCACATCATTACTGCTAATATGCATATCACTTAGTGCGTTTTGGGTTGCAATTTGATGCTCTTCGATGGTGTCATTGGCGTCTACTGTGAAAACTGAACTGAGAGAGAGAGAGAGAGAGAGAGAGAGAGAGAGAGAGAGAGAGAGAGAGAGAATCACAATGAGGGGGAGGGGGGGGGAGGAAGAAGTGGAGGAGCATTACTAAGGAAGGGAGGGGGACGCAAATAAAGGGAGCGTCACAAATAGGGAGAGAGAAATGGGGGATAATTATCAAGAGGGCAGGAAGGGGGAGGGAGAAGCAGAGGAGCAAACCAAGAAGGGAGAGAGATGTGGAGCAAGCATCACAGACGGGGGAGTGAAGTGGAGGGAAAGAAGTGGAGCGAGCATCACGATGGAGAGAGAGGAGTGCAGCGAGCATCACAAAGGAGAGAGAGAAATGGAGCAAGCATCACAAACGAGGGAAAGCAGGGGAGCGAGCATCACAAACGATTGAGAGAAGTGGAGCGAGCATCACAAAGGAGAGAGAAAGAAGTGGAGCGAGCATCACAAACGAGGGAGAGCACTGAAGCGAGCATCACAAACAAGAGAGAGAAGTGGAGCGAGCATCACAAAGGAGAGAGAGAGAAGTGGGGCGAGCATGAGGAAATACCAGGGGGTCCTTCTGCGGAACTCATGAATACGAGGTGGAGTGGGGGGAGGAGTGGAAGCAGGTGGTGTGGAGGGCAGGGAGGAGGAGAATGAAGGATGTGGATGAAGTGGAGAAGAAAGATGATGCAAATGGAAGAGGGAAGAACAAAAACGATGTGGATGATGTATATGGAAGGTGATGGAAACTGAACCATATATGCGAAAGTTTAAGTTAGCTTTGTACGAGGGCATGGATAGGAAAGACAGAACAGAAGGAGGTGGGAGAAGAGCAAGAAGGAAGGGGTGAATAGAGGATGAACTGTGAGAGTAAGAAGCAAAGGGGAAAATGGGGTGACCGGGAATGGAGGAGAAGGAGGAGGAAGGGAGGTAAAGGAAATGGCATGAGTCTGCTAGGTCCACGGCGCTTGGTCAGGATGTGGTCACTAGTCACACACACCACACACACACACAAACACACACACACACACACATGGTGAAATCAGTAGTGTGTGTGTGTGTGTGTGTGTGTGTGTGTGTGTGTGTGTGTGTGTGTGTGTGTGTGTGTGTGTGTGTGTGTGTGTGTGTGTGTGTGTGTGTGTGTGTGTGTGTGTGTGTGTGTGTGTGTGTGTGTGTGTGTGTGTGTGTGTGTGCATATATGAAAATCTGAGGGAGCGAATAATAGGCGAACTTACTCCTTCACACAGTACAATATATCAGCCTAAACATGCATACATACATACATACATACAGACAGAGACAGACAGATAGACAGACAGACAGACAGACAGAGAGATAGAAAGACAGACAGATAATGGAAAGTATAGCAACGTTTATTCTGCTCCAACCGCCAATATCCCCCACGGGTACGGACCAAATCTAGTGTAGTTTCGCCTCAAAGCCATCCCACTAAGAAAACGTAGCCGCCTCTATCAGTAAACTCTACGGAGGTCACACACAATATTTCATCGTAAGGCTTGGATGTTTACTGCTCTTGGCATTGAAGTACATAAATTATACAGATATTAAATTTTCCTTTTTATTATAATCCCCTCCCCCCCAAAAAAAAAATACAAACCACATTCCACTGAGATTAATAAAGAACTTCTCCAAAAATAAAAATCGGCCAGCATATGGGTACAGGTCTGTGTATGGATATGAGGCAAGGGCTTTCACCCCTTTAGTTACAGATTTCTCTCCTAGGATGAATTAAATCGTCTAGTAGGAAGAATTAGTAAAGAGGATGAATTAATTTATATACTGTAATATGCAGAAGTGTTTCTTATATTAAAACCATTAGTTAGAAAGAATAAAGAAAGATAGCGTCTTTGAAGAAGTAAAGGGAACTGCTGCTAATCTCTACACTATCAAAGGTCTTTCCTGTGATGAAATTGGTCATGTGACGTTAGCAATAATAATAATAATAATAATAATAATAATAATAAAAATAATGATAATGATGATGATGATGATGATGATAATAATAATAATAATAATAATAATAATAATAATAATAATAATAATAATAATAATAATAATAATAATAATAAACAAAGCTACACTGTAATGAAGGTGTTACCAATACGCTACAATTATTCTCTACTATTCTTACTAAAAGATTTTGACAATAACACGAATTATAGATAGATAGATAGATAGACAGATAGATAGACTGACTGACTGGAAAGACAGACAGACACACAGATATACAAACACAGATAGAACTATAAAAACAGAGTATTGGTGGTACTGGATATTGTTTCAAACTCTCCTTACGAGGCACCTCCCTTTAAGTCTATAACATCGACTGGTAATAAAACTAATGAAATAAAAAATAATAATAATGTGTTAAAGGGAATACTATCTAACTCCTTCACTATGATAGTAAAATAATTCGAAAATAGTAAAGAAACAAGTGGTGCTGGAGACGGGCGCCTTCACGTGGTGGCACTGTTATAACTGGACGGCTCAGCTACTTAGTCTCCAAGAGGAAGATGGTGGACTGCAGGAAGAGAGCCATTTAAACCTAACTACTACTACTACTACTACTACTAGGCTACTACTACTACTACTACTACTACTACTACTACTACCACCGGTACAAGAGAAAAGAAGACAAACTGACAGTACAGATGTGAGGGAAACTCAGGTAAAGTGAGTGAGGGGGTAATTTCTATAAGACACCCCATAAATAAAGCAGAATAAAATCATCACTGGCAGCAAGAATGAAGAAGTAAAGGTGTGGAGGGAGTCAGGCGATGGGAAGTAAAGTCATGAGTGCGGTGAGTCAGTCCGGATGTGGTGAGTTGAGTGTGTAGCCTGGATCTTGGTCACGCTAAATCACACTCTTCTGGCCAACACCTGTCTGTTTTATGAGTGTGTGTGTGTGTGTGTGTGTATGTCTGTGTGAACTGTCTACCTACATCTAAATCTAATCGCCGGACGGTGGTAAGGATTATATTTCAAACAGCGTCATCGAAGTGAAAGAGTTATTGACTCATGGGGATCAGTTCCAGGCCTGACTATAAGAAAATCCTCCCTTGCCGGAAAAAAAAAAAAAAAAATCGCCAGGAGATAGCAAGAATTAAAAAAAAAAGAAAAAAGAAAAGAAGAGAAGCCATCATATAAAAAGGTTAATTTCATCAGCCCGAGGACGTATTTTTATATATTATTGCTCTCTACATGCGATTTTATTCTATTTTTTTGAACTAGAGATATTTCCTAAATTGAATACAAACGACTAGTAGTACAAAGGACGACTAAAAAGAATCACAGACTGCAACGCGCCCATTTAGTTTAGAGGCCGAATATTTGACTGACCTGTGAGTCTGACCTCTGACAGATCTCTCTTAAAATCGACCTTAATTCTTGTCTGACCCTTAATACTTCCATCAACTGTGGCTTAAATCATGTAAACGCTGCTTGAACTGATTTGATTTAATGACCTTTATCTTTGACATTTTTCCTATGACTTTTTTTTTCAATGAATCTCCCAATTCTTGTTTTCAACTGAACCTTTCTACAAAGTATAGTTATTTAGAAAAGAAAGAAACACTTGAAGTTAACCTTGTCGTATGATCTCCACTTTTGACCTCCTGTTCTTAGAAATAAATGGTCAGCCTATTTGATGTTCAACTCATCCACTGGGGTTGATCCAAAGCACATCCAAACTGCTGTAGTTATTTTGTTCTCACACAAACACAAAGCTTAAATTTTGATCTTGTCTTGTGACTGACTGTTCAAGAGACAGAATGCCTTCGTTCTTGCCTGACCCTTAATACTTCCAGCAACTTTGGTTCAGATAAGAAAAAAAAAGTTTGAGTTGGCCTTGCCCCTTAACCTTGGCCTTTGCCCTTTCCCTGTGACCTTGATTGTTCTCAATATCAAATCAAATTATTCTTGCCAACTATGGTCCAAGTTGGACAGACACGGATTAAGGTTATTTTGTTTGGTCAGCGTTCGACCCTGCCTTATAATCTTATCATTTGGCCTTATTAAAAAAAAAAAAAAGTTTCCTCCATGGCTGACCCTCAGCTCATTAACCAGGTTTGACAAAAATTGGAGAATAAGTAATTCTGTTCACACACACACACACACACACACACACACACACACACGCTGCTCCACACACATCCCACCACACATCCTGCCCCCACACTTCCTGCTCCCACACACCCTATCCCCACACTCCCTGCTTCACACAAACTGCCGCTCCCTGCTCCCACACACTCTAACACAGCGTGCCTCCCACACTCCCTAGAACATCCTGCCTCCCACACAACCTGCCTCACTCTGCCTCACCCTATCGTACCCTGCCGCACCCTGCCACTCCCACCATTGTGCTACTGCCTCCCTCCCACGACCTGTGTTGTCCCTCACTCTCACTCCTGTCTGGGCTCTCAGGCACGTCAGTCTGTCTCTCTTCCTGTCTGTCCTGTCTCTCTACCTGCCAATCTTTCTACCCACCTGTCTGTCTGTCTAATCTCTCCTCCATGTCAGCATATTGTTCTTGTTACCTGTCTGTCTGCTAATCTGTCATCTCCTTTCTGTCTGTCTGCTCTAGCTTGTGTGTTTGTTTGTGGGTCTTCTTTTTGTCTGTCTGTCTGTCACTTAGTCAACTTTCCTGTTTGTCAGTCGGTCTTCCTGTCTGTCGTTCTTGGGATCTGTCTTTCCTGTCTTTCTGTCTGCCCGTCTATTGTTTTTGCTACTTATCTATGTCTGTCTGTCACTGTCTGTCTGTCTGTCTGTGCTCTCTCCCGCAAGTCTGCCTATCGCCGTGTTCCTATCTGTCTAACTGCCTGTCGTTCTTATATCTATATGTCTGTACTGTCTCCAGTCTGTCTATATTGCTCCTGTCTATGTGCCTATTTTCCTGTCGATCAGTGTCTTTTTTCTATCTGTCCCACTGTCCTGTCTATCTACCTGTTTTTTTCTCCTCTGTCATTTTTCCTGTCAGTGTGTGTGTAATTCACCGGGTCGGTCAGGATCACTTGATGGTAGTGATCGTCAGCTTTTTACCCTCCCGGAAGGGAGCTGAGAGCTCATATAGTCCGATCTAAGGGCAAGGCTGTGACCTTCACACACGCACACACCCGTCCCCTTGCTCAAGGGGGACAGTAACCACCCACTTCGTCAGTGAAACTTTTCGCAACCTGAGCGAGGCGCGAACTCCCGTCCACCAGTTGGCAAGCTAGAGCGTTACCACTGCACCAGCGAGCGGTGTGTGTGTGTGTGTGTGTGTGTGTGTGTGTGTGTGTGTGTGTGTGTGTGTGTGTGTGTGTGTGTGTGTGTGTGTGTGTGTGTGTGTTTATTCAATTAACATCGTTTCATTAGGTTCTGACGCGGTTTAAATATTACACAAGAGACTCCCTTCCAGCCAAAGATGCACAGGTTTTGGGTGTGCAATTGAAGCCTGCTGTACAGTCAACAAAAAAGTATTACACAGCTGAAGTACGATATGGGCGAGTTTGGTAAGACACACACGAATCTATTAACACAGTGCCTTATAGAACACAGCATTTTCTTTTTTCCTTTTTTTTTTTTTCGTGACTACAGTACATCCCCATTGCACCGTCGAAGTGATATTTTATACAGTAATTCTTCAATACTGAGCTCTTTACCAAAAATAATATTAAATAACTGAAAAAACTTTAATAACATGGGCAAGCTTGTTTGTTGTTCCGTGAAATCGGCGGTGCGGGCATGTGCAAGACGGGTTTGCGTGTGGTGTCGGTGGGTATGGCGTGGTTCCTCCCGCACCCCCACCCCGCCCACCACCACCACCACCCCCTAGTCTGACGCCCCCAGCATCCCGTCAGACGCCGCCGCCCCCAGCATCCCGTCAGACGCCCCCGCCCCCGCCCCCTCCCCCGCCTCCGCCACCACCCCCGACCCCGCCCCCTCCTCCGCCACCACCCCCGACCCCGCCTCCGCCCCCGACCCCGCCCCCGCCTCCGCCACCACTCCCGCCCTAGCCTCTTCGTCCACCGCCCCCGCCTCCTCAGCCTCGACCCCCGGCCCCTCCCTGGATAACAGGGTGAACATGGAGGACGGACATACGGTGGATAAAGAGGTGACCCCAGAAATGATCAAAACACTGTTAATGTACCTACTGCTGCAAGACCACCGCACAAACACAGTGCTGCAGGAATTACTTGACCGCACCGACCGCCTAGCACAGCGCCTTGGTGAGGTAGAACCACAGGCCAGGACTAACTTCACCCGCCTAAGCGATGTAGAGTCACAGGCTAAGACTAACTTCACCCGCCTAAGCGATGTAGAGTCAAAGGCCAAGACTAACTTCACCCGCCTAGGCAAGGTAGAGGACCAGGCCAGGACTAACTTCACCCGCCTAGGCGAGGTAGAGTTACAGGCCAGGACTAACTTCACCCGCCTAGGCGAGGTAGAGGACCAGGCTAGGACTAACTTCACCCGCCTAGACGAGATAGAAGACCAAGCCTTCACCCGCCTAGGCGAGGTAGAGGACCAGGCTAGGACTAACTTCACCCGCCTAGGCGAGGTAGAGGACCAGGCCTTCACCCGCCTAGGCGAGGTAGAGGACCAGGCTAGGACTAACTTCACCCGCCTAGGCGAGGTAGAGGACCAGGCCAAGATTAACTTCACCCGCCTAGGCGAGGTAGAGTTACAGATCTGTGGAAACTCTACCCGCCTAGGACAGGTAAAGTCACTGGCCTGTGACAGTTCTACCCGCCTTAGCCAGCTGCAGACACTGGCTCACCAGACTGCGTCGGAGGTTCATAATAATTCCTGCCGCCTGACTCAGGTGGAATCGGTGGCGCACGGCAACTAGCGTGTGGGTGGGCGGGCTGGGGATCAAGCAAATGGCACTTACCCCACGAACTCCACTCCTGCTACTGTCGAGACAGAGGAGGTGATTACCGTGCTGATGGATATGGAGGGAAAGGAGCGCGCAAAGCTTATTGGTGCAGGGGGCAGGACTGTAGCAGAAGTCCGGCTCCGGTTCGGTGTCAAATTTATCATTCCTCCAAATAATAACGAACCAATAAGCATTCGGGGACCACGAAAGTGCGTAGAGAAGGCAGTGAGGCACCTGATGGTGTATTGTAACGCCAAGCCGTACACGGGACGCCCTCTGCACTGAACAGACCCCCATAAGTGGCCTTGCTGAGACTTTCTCTTCATAATCTCACTTTATTTTTATTCCACACACCACTATAACTATCTACTCGCTATCTTTATAATTAGCTGTTCATATTTATCCTTATTTCCCTGTCTGTCTTCTGCAGTCCCTCTCTCTCTCTCTCTTCACACAGATTCTTATTTCCCGTTATATATATATATATATATATCATTAGTGTTTTCAATGAGCTAGGACCCTCTCGATTTATTTTTTTGTTTATTCGTATATTTCATGCATAATGCTAGGAATCAATTAGTTCTATTATAATTATGTATACCGTTAAAAGGGGATGGGATGAAGTTTCCAGCCAATAATACCAATTAAAAATCTGAAATTAAGCCAGATAATTTCAAAACAACTCAGCCCGGCGATAAAAATGAAGTGGCAATGTTGGGTGGCACAGAGACACAGGTTAGATCTGGAAGTCTTTATTTTCTCTGGTCTACACAGAACCAATCGTGTGTAGACCGAAACGTTAAAGATAATACAGACTTCATGGTGTGACCTGTGTCTCTCTCCCATCGAACACTGCCACTTGCTGCAATGGATCATCAACAGTGCAATAAAAAAAGAAATCATGTGACTCGTTTTCCAAAGCCCTCCGTCTCAAAAGGCTGGTCCATGAGGGGGTAAAGGAGTCACCTGTCCAAGGATGAGCGGGACTGAGGGGTATGCAGGCGTTAGTTGTGGTTGTGTGTGTGTGTGTGTGTGTGTGTGGACCAGGGGCTGTAAATATCGGTTACAGTGGTTTGTGTGTGTGTGTGTGTGTGTGTGTGTGTGTGCGCACGCAGACCAGGGGCTGTACATATTGGTTATAGTGGTGTGTGTGTGTGTGTGTGTGTGTGCGCACGCAGACCAGGGGCTGTACATATTGGTTATAGTGGTGTGTGTGTGTGTGTGTGTGTGTGTGTGTGTGTGTGCGCGCAGATCAGGGGCTGTACATATTGGTTATAGTGGTGTGTGTGTGTGTGTGTGTGTGTGTGTGTGTGTGTTAGCGCGATAACTTCTCAACCGCACAAGATACCATCACAAAATTTTACAGATGCGTTGTAGAGATAAAAATCGATCACGAAATCGAAATTGGTAAAAGTAGGTCAAGGTCTGTGTGTCGTTTATCACGATAACTTCGCAACCGCTCAAGATATCATCACATAATTTTACAGGTGTGTAGGAGAGATGAAAATCTCCTACGAGTTCGAAATTGGTGAAAGTAGGTCAAGGTCAAGGTCATATTGCAGGCCGCACTAGATGTGTATTGGCTTGCGGCTAGTGTGATTCCCCCCTTGGGAGGCCTCTAGTTATTATTATCACCATTATTATCTATCTATCTACTGTATATACCTAGGCTACTTCCCCTAAAGAAAGGGGGGGGGTAGCCGAGACAGGACGACACACTCCCAAGGTACTTATCTAGCCTTCTCCTCTGGGGGCAATATTATTATCATTATTATTATTATTATTATTATTATTATTATTATATAGTGACATGGAGTGGGGAGAAAAATGACAGTTGTGTGGCTTGAAGGGAGGGCAGTCTGATAGCGAGGTGACGTGGCAGTCATTTGTTAGAGAGAGAGAGAGAGAGAGAGATTTTCCTTGCGTAAACTGTTTGAGAGTTGTGTATGTATGTATGCATGTATGTATGTATGTATATGTATGAAGCCTCAGTAGAGGATGCATGAATGGTCTCTATTACAATTTTTTTTTAATATACTGTTAATCATTAAAGTTTCTAAGTCATAAGCTGTCCTGTCTAAAAGAATATATAGCCTAAACGTACATTATTACATATACCGTTATTTTTATTGTTCATCCATTTTTATGTCTCCCATCAAAAATAAATAAGATGTGGATGCATGACCTGGGAAAAGGAATGAAAAAAGGAGAGAGAAAATTTAATCAGGGAGGAAGTAGAGTAGCTGAAGTAGGAGAAGGGAAGGGAAAATGGAAATGACAGATGGGAGGGACGGGAGTAAAGTGAGATCAAGATAGACGGAGAAGGGAGAGGAATAAGAGGAGGAAGAAAAGAGTAAAGAGGGTGAGGGGTGGAGGAATGGGGTAAGTGGAAGAGATGGAGTGACGTGCAATGAGGAAAAGAAAAATGGAAGAAGAGAGGAGAGAAAAGGAGATGAGAGTTGGAAGGAAATGAAAAGGAAACGAAAGTAGGAAAAGGCGAAAGGATAAATGAGGAGAGAAAAGGAAAGAGGACGGTAAGGAGAAGAGAAGGAAAACGTGAAGCGAGGAAAAATGAAAGGGAAAGGCTAGAGGAGACAGAAGGGGGAGGGAAAGGGGAAGGGAGGAAGGAAAGTGGAGGGAAGAGGTTAAGGGTGAAGTGGAGGGGTAAAGGTGAAGGGGTTGGGGGAAGGAGGGAAGGCAAGGGAAAAGAAGAAAAGGGAAAGGGAGGGAAGGAAAAGAACTGCGAAAAGGAGGGAGAAGACGAGGTAAGGAGGACTGCAGGGAGAAGGAAAGGGATAGGGGAAAGGGGGAAAGAAAGGACACAAGAGATCAAGGAGGAAGGAAGGGAGGTCGAGGTGAAAAGGCAGGGAGGGGGGGGGGAGGGGAACAGAAAGGAAAGGAATGGTGGTGGTGACGGGGAGGGGGAGGAAAGAGGTGGTAAGATTATAAAAAAAGTAAAAACGAAGGTGGGGAGGGGGGTTGAGGAGCGTCGAGACAATGAACTCCTTAGCACTTCATCTTTATCGATATGTTTTCCATGTTAAATCTTCAATTATTGAGTTGGTTAGTAATATATTTTTACTGTCGATATACTTCGCTTCTGTAACATACAAAAGGAAGTTGTATCAGGGAAATTTTAGAGGTGGGAAAAGTCTTACGATAGCTGTACACTGAACGATAATATGACACAATAAAAAAGAAAGAAGGAAGGAGAAAAAGAAAAGCAAGCAAGCAAGCAAGAAAGAAGAAAGAAAGAAAGATAGAGCGGAGTTGAAGCAAGAGGAAGAGGAAGTGTGGAGGAGGAGTAAGGGGTGCGTTAAGAGAGGAACAGAGCATTTTGGAGTGAAAAGAGGGAAGGGGAAGGATCAAAAGTAAAAGGGAAACTATCAGAAGAAGCCGACGAAGGAGTAAGAAAGGGGTACAGTGTTGGAAGGAAAGGGACACGTACAGAAGAGGAAGAAAAATGAACGGATCGACAAGGATGAATGAGCATAAAGGAAGGTATACCGTAAAGAGGAGAAAGACTGAACGAATAGAAATTAAGAGGAACTAGTAAACAAGGTAAGTACGTGGATGGAGTCTTTGAAGGAAAGGGGAATACTGAGAAAGAGAAGTAGGAGCGTAAAGAAAGAAAAAATATAGAGAAAATGAACGGGTGAAGAACCATAAGAAAGGGAAGAACACAGTGGAGACAAAGAACAAGAGGTGACAGGGGAGCTTGCAGTGGGGGAACTATCTGAAGGTGGTGCCGACGAAGGATTAAGGAAGAAGGTGTGGGAGGTGCAGTGTCGCTGTTGTGTACCTTGGTGGTGTCCTTGGCGCTTCAATCATCAGTCAAGCCTCCTGTCATGAAGGAAGACCCACCAGGAGTGAAAAAGGAGAGAGCAATACGGGACGCCGACGAAGGGGTTAAATGCCGGAAGGAAAGGGAAATTTAACAGGTAGGGAAACTTAAAGGAGGGATGGAAAATGTTGAGATGAAAAGGGGGACGTAATGACGGGAATGAAGATCATAATGAAAGGGAGCTCGCAAAGAAAGGAAGAAAGGACATGCATAAGAAAAGGGAGAACGTAAAGAAAGGAACAACGTGCATAAGGGAAGGAAGAACGTAAGAAAGTGAGAACCATCAGAAGGATATGCAGGCGAAGAGGTAAGACACAAAGAGAGGGCGCTGCGTCGGTGTGGTGCAGCGAGGTTGTCCTTGGCGCTCTAATCATCACTCGACCCCCTGTCCCGCGGCCCACAGTTCACTAACACAAAATTGGTCAGGTATTTTGATCCACGGAGGGAAGGAAGAACGTAGAGAGAACGTAAAATAAGAGAAGGAGGAAGGTAAAATAGGGACGCGGAGAAAAATGAGGAGACCAACGACTGCAAAACGTGATAGGGGTGGGCGAGCTGCAAGGTAGAAGGGAGACACAAGCTAAACTGAAAGAAGAACTATCAGGTGACGCTGACGAAGGTGTAAGAGAGAGAGAAAGGGTGGTGTGTGGTGAGGTGTGCTATGCTGGAGTGGTGTGGTGTGGTGTGGTGTGGCGTGGTGGTGTCCTTCGAGCCCCATTTTTAAGCTAAGCCCCCTGTCCTCAAGAAAAAAGAAGTAGTACTGTAAAATGGATCTAGCAGAAGGAGACGCCGACGAAGGAGTGCAGTGTCAGCAAGAAAAGTGGAACGTAACAGGAAAGAGCAAGATAATAAAGAGATGGAAAAAAGCGAAGAGAAAGGGAACGTAAAGAGAGGAGGGGAGAACAGTAAGAAATGAAGAACAGCCAGAAAGGAAGAAAGAACATGAATAAAGGATGGAAGAAAGAAAATAAGGGGAAAAAATGTGACACAGAAGAAGGGGTAAGAAAGGGGGTGTAATGTCAGAAGGAAGGGAAACGTAGAGGAGGAGAGCAATGAAGTAAATGAGGAACGTTGAGAAAGGTATTGGTGGACGAGCAGAAGGGGACTGGAAAAGGAACAACGTATTGAAGGAACGGGAGGACTATCACTATCAGCAGGTGACGCAGACGAAGGGGTAAGACAGAGGGAGGGAGGGAGTAGTGTCGGTGTGGTGTGGCCGTGTCCTTGGCGCCTTAATTATCACTCAACCCCCTCGTCCTGTGGTTCGCGGTTCGACCCCATAAAATCAGGCCATTATTTTGACTTCCTCTCGGCCGGGGGCAATCAGCTCAATTTTTAACATATTTATTCGCTGATTTTCTCTATTTCTTTTTTATCAAATGTTTTCAAGACTGTGTTAATATTTCCATTTCTTTTATTTGTCTTTCATTTTACTTTTCATCGATTTCTTAATGTCACGTTTATCTTTGTGGTTACTGCTGTTATTAATATTATCTGAGTTCACTTTTGGGACCTTACACTTATTTCTATTATTGTTACTGTTGTTATTATTGATAGATGGTAGGGGGATGAATATAGTTTTGAATGGTGAGTTGCTTGAGGAGGTAGATTGTTTTAAATATCTAGGGTCACATGTTGCTGTGGATGGAAGAATAGATGCAGAAGTGAAGTTTAGAATAAATGAAGTAGGAAAGGTGCTGGGAGGAATGAAAAAAGTGTTTAAATGTCGTTCGCTTAGAATGGATGTAAAGAGAAGGCTGTATGAGGGTGTTGTGGTACCGACTGCATTATATGGGTCTGAAACATGGAATATGGGTGTAGCAGAGAGGAAAAGTTTGAATGTAATGGAGATGAGATGTCTGAGGAGTATGTGTGGAGTGACGCGTATGGATCGGGTGCGAAATGATGAAGTGCGAAGGAGAACTGGAGTTGTTCGGGAGATGGCTGGTAGAGTTGAGCAGAGGGTGTTGCAATGGTTTGGGCATATGGAGAGAATGGATAATGAGCGATTGGTGAAAAAGATAACTAGATCTGATGTGAGAGGTGTAAGGCTGAGAGGAAGACCACGAATAGGATGGATGGACAGTGTGAAGAGAGCGCTGGATGCGAGAGGGATGTCTGTTGAGCAAGGAAGAGTGGCTGTGCGTGACAGAAATAAATGGAGAGAAATTGTGAATGAATAAGTGATGACGCAGCCCTGAGGGGATATTCTCCCGCATTTGGTCTGATCAGCTAGTCAGGTCAGGTGCGGGTAAGGGGATGGGTCTGTTATGATGTGGCAGGGGTAAACCAGTTCTGCTGTCGGGCCCTGCTGCGGATGTCACTGATTGCATTGCCCAGTTGACCCTTGTGCGGTGTGGTGCGGTGAGGATCTGTCCGTTCTCCCCTTTGGGGCTAAGATGCGAATGAATGTGTTTGAATGGATGAGTAAATGGAGAGTGAGTCGTCCTGTCTCGGCTACCTCCCTTTCCTTGGGGGAAGCAGCCTAGGTATATAGATAGATAGATAGATTATTATTATTATTATTATTATTTTCATTATCATTGTTATTATTTAGTTATTATTATTATTATTATTATTATTATTTTTACTATTATTATTATTATTATTTTTACTATTATTATTACTACTACTACTACTACTACTACTACTATTACGATTTCATAGCTATTGCTATCCAAATTTACTCTCAATCTGCAGTGGTAGGTGGAGGCGACCATCCTCCACTCACTTGATGGAGTGCTGCCTACTTCTTACTTTACCTGTATCATTCTATTTTTGTCTCTACCTTCCTCTCTTCCTACTTCTCCCTTTTCCTCCTGTACCTTTCATTACTCTTCTTTTCACCTCAGATGGCTCTACACTGAACGACGCGTCTTATGGTTTTCTGTAACCCAGGAAACCATTTACAACGCTGGGTGGTAACCATATAACCAGATCATGGAGTGAAGTGGAGCCCACTATGGTGCCCCTGTTACCTGTGTGGAGAGACGCAAATGCGACATCCACTCAGGAACTAAACCACATTTTTTGACGCGTGGCGCTGTCATCCGCAAGGAAACATCGGTTCACTGCAAGGGATGGTCTTGCAGAGGTGGTTGCTTGCCTGTGGTTGGTGGGTTTGCTCGGCCAGACAGACTGGGGTTGATCAACAACAATTCTCAATCTCCACCATCATTATTCCATCCACACGTCCACTTCCTCCACTCCACCTACCCCGGCGAGTAAGGTCAAGTTGTCTCATCCACCACCGCTGTTGCCAACCACTCTCGGCCTTCCTCTCCTCCTCCTCCCCCGCAAAGCTACTTCCACTAGCTCCCCCACTCTATTCTGCAAGCCCTCCACTCCTCACTCCCCTTCACCCATTCTCTACGGGGCTGCATCCCCTCACCTACGACCCCTCAGTATCTAAGGCCATTAACCATTTCTCCACTAATACGTTCATTGTTTATTCTCCAGGCCCTTTTAGTTTCATTAAGGGACATCTCGTGACTGAAGAGAGTAAAAAAGGCAACAGCGAGCCCCGGCAGGTAAAAAGTCTCCCTAAATAAAAATAATAATGAAAATAAAATAATAAAAGCATATAAGAAAACGTCTCAAAGCTGAAGAAGTTAAGGATTAAGTCGAAGGAACTCATTTTGGCTTTACGGTATAGTCAGCATCATTTTATTTTTTTCCCATTTCAGATATTTCTTTACCATGAATTCTTCCTCTTTTTTTCCATTTTAGTTCCTGCTTTGCAATACATTTTTCCTTCTTTTTTCTTATATAATTTTACGGGTTTGCTTGTGAGGTGGAGATGGGAGTCCAAAGGCAGGGATGATGTGTGAGTGTGAGGTCTATTTCGCTGGGTTTGCTGCCTGATGGTTCTCCTGCTATTGTAATTTCTATTTCTCAGTTCTTGTTTTTAGATCATACCAAACCCCGTCTCGTTGGAAATTAGGGCTGCACTGATGATGATGATGATGATAAGGAGAAGGAGGACGAGGACGAGGAAGAAAAAGGGAGGGGGAAGATGATGATAATGACGACGACGATGATGATGATGATAACGATAACGATGATGATTATGAAAAGTACCTGGAACCGACAAAACAAATGATAGGTCAAAACCAGGCGACAAAATTAATAAGTAAATACAAGATTCCCTCATTTAAAAATCATTTGGGTTTGTCACGT
The DNA here is from genome assembly GCF_032717465.1 of Coenobita brevimanus. Lineage (NCBI taxonomy): Eukaryota > Metazoa > Arthropoda > Malacostraca > Decapoda > Coenobitidae > Coenobita > Coenobita brevimanus. Next base: position 4,897,222 of record NC_137007.1, read on the forward strand.
TGATAAAAACAAGAGGACAAAATCAAATATTAAATAATCAAGGAATATATTTTAGGATTCATATTTTTCAAGGCATTATTTTGCACCCATCTTCCACTTCACACCTCCTTGCTAATTCCAACATCATTTGTCTTACCCCACTCTTCCTATGTTGACCCTTCTGCTCTCTCTCTCTCTCTCTCTCTCTCTCTCTCTCTCTCTCTCTCTCTCTCTCTCCATGCCCCCCTACCCCATCATACCCCCTCCCCCACTCTGGCGTAGGGGGTGGGGGCGGGGGCATCGTCCGGGCCAGACAACAAACCTCCCTGGCAGGAAATGAGTCACTTCCACCCAGACTCTTATTCTACCTCATGTCATCCCCTCATCACCTCCTTTCGCCTCCCCTACCCCAATTCTCTCCACCCTCTCCCCTCCCAGTCACACTTCCCTTCCCTTCTTCCCCACTCATATCTTTAAGCTACCTCATATCATCCCCTCCCCTTTCCCCTCACCTCACCTACCCCCTGCCCTCTTTTCCCCACCTCCCTTCCCCTTCCCCTCACCACCTCCCCTCTTTTACCCGTCACTCGTTCCCCCATCTCCTCTCCCCACGGGTCGTATTCTAAGGGAAGATGGAGACTCAGAAGAAATTTTACAGTCAGTCTTAATAGCCTACGTGCAGTTGCTAGGCATTAATATAATCCTTCGTTTTCTTCTCCCCCAGCATCCCTCTCCTCCCTCTTGCTCCTCTACACACCATCCCTTCCTCCCTTCCTACTCTTCTACGCACCTTCCCCCCCCCCCCTCACTCTTCCCCACTTCCCTCTGACTCCTCCCCACTTCCCCTCCTCTTCCCGCCACATCCCCTCACCTCCTCCCCTCCCATCCCCCATCTCCTCTCCCCTCTTCTGCTACTCTTCTCCTTACTTCCCTCCTCATCACTCTTCCCCTCCTCGCCTTCCCTCCCTACTACTTTTCACCATTTCCCCTCTCCCTCACTCTTTTCATTTTTCCTCCCCTCGCTTCCCCTTGTCACTTTTCACCATCTTCCCCTCTCCTGGATCCCTCTCCCCTCTTTCCAACCGACCCTACCCTTGCCCCCTCTCCCCTCTTCCTCAACACCCCTCCCCTCCAGTGTATGGATTCTAATCCCCAGATAAACAAGTACATCTCAGAATAACACATTTCTGACGTAAAATGACTGCAGTTAGAAGGGTTAGTTTGAGGCGGAGGAAGCCTTCATGCATTACCATCCTTGTCTATCCTTGTCTTTAACAATATATGGATACCCCAGTCATAACCTACTATATAAAAATGGCCTGGAATGGTTCAATGGGTCTGCTGTCGAATTTTTCCTCTGTACTTCCTCGTCTTTTTATTTTTCTATCACCCTTTTCTTTCCCAACATTCCCCTACCCGTCAACTACTCCCCTAACCTCCTATCATACACCTTCTATCTCACTCCCCCCTCCCCTCCCCATCATCATCTGTTCTTCAACTCACGTACGCTTCCCCCCACCACCCCCTTGCTATCGTCCTCCCCCTCCATCTTGACGTCATAATCACTCCCTCCCCTTCCTGTCTCTTACTATTTTACGTCACTACAACTCTCACCCCCTCCCCTCCCCTCCCCTCCCCCTTCCTTCCCCTCCCCCTCCCCTCTCTCTCATCCTCCAGACTAAGCTCCACTTTTCTCGTGTCCTTGAAATCTCCCCCTCACCCCCTTCTCCATTCCCCCTCCCCTCTACATCTCTCCCCTCCTCTAACCACGTCTCCCGTCCCCATCACTCATTCCCTCCTCCCTTTCTCTACCCCCACCCTTCCCCTTACCTCTTCTCCTCTCCCCTCACTCTTTCTTTCATCATCTTATCCCGTTTCCTTTTCCCCTCACCTCTTTTCCCCTACCCATTCCTTAACATCCATTCCTCTCCCCTCACACATAACCTCTACTTCCTCCCGTACTCCTTCACCCATTCCTCCTCGCTCCTTCCTTTTCTCTCCTTCATCCATTCTCTCCTCTCCTCATCCCCATCTCCTCTTCTTTCATCCCTCACACCTCCCCTCATCCCTTCCCCTCACATCCCCTCACCCCTTCTCTCCTTTCCCTCCTCTAGCCCCTCTTCCCCTCCCCATCCTCTAACACCTCATTTCCTCCCCTTCACTTCTCTCCTCTCCTCACTCCTCCCATCCTATTACCCCGTTTTCCCCTTCCTCACACCTCTTCTCCCCCCCTCTCCCCCCCAGGACACGCCACCACGTAAGGATCAACATAAAATTTCCTTGCTACCACTTGCCATGCTTTTTCAGTCTCCACATTCAAAAACCTACTTAAGCTTAACTTCTGTATTAAATTGCTTATGTTTCTACCTTCACTCATACACCTACTCAACACTTCACAGCAAATCCCACGGTGAATATTAACTCCCCTAACTCAAGTTAGGGGAGACTTTTCCAACTAGAGGGGTTTGATAAAGCCTTCCTCAACCCTCTTACTAACACAGATTTTTCCCAAGCTGAATATAATCGTCTGGTAGTAGCCTGTTCATGAAAAATATCGCAGAGAAGAATTTAAGTCGGAAAATACGGCCAATCACCGTGACTTCCGCTGATAATTCACTACTACGGAGACTATCGTGCATACTACTTACGATCCTTTGTGAATACTTCCCCAGCGACCTGACCCCGAGCCACCCAGCTTCAGAGGTCACGTGACACTTTTAGCATGACCTCTACACGGTTATCATCCGGTTTATTCTTCTTGTTATTGTTCTTCGTGGTTATTCTTGTTATGGTTTCCTTGTTATTGTTCTTAGTGATTATTCTTCTTATCGTTCTCTTGTTATTTTTCTTGTTATTGTTCTTAGTGGTTGTTCGTCTTGTTATCGTTCTCTTGTTATTGTTCTTAGTGGTTGTTCTTCTTGTTATCGTTCTCTTGTTATTGTTCTTAGTGGTTGTTCTTCTTGTTATCGTTCTCTTGTTATTGTTCTTAGTGGTTATTGTTCTCGTCATTGTTCTCTTGTTATTGTTCTTAGTGGTTGTTCTTCTTGTTATTGTTCTTTGTGGTTATTGTTCTTGTTATTGTTCTCCAGGCTTCTAGTGTGATTTAAAGCTGTATTTTTTATGGTTGTTTGTGATTATCTGGTTTCCAAAAAAACAGCTGCTTAAGAAAATGGCCACGGTAAAGTATCACTTGGGAAAAAAAGAGGTTAAAAAATGCAAGTGCTATGCTCACACTACAGCGAGCGAAATCGGACTGGCGAAATCGGTCTACCTTTCTGTAAGTTCATTCATTCATTCATTGCCAGACGCCATGTATCCCAAACGGGGTGGCCAAGGGCTTAGACGCTCTCATAAAATCCAAGGTCGAACAGTTTGATCAAGGGAGTTTGATTGCTCGTGGACGTCCTTCGATCAAGGGAACCAGTTTGGACACCAGGGCGTTTCTAAAGCCATACCACGTTTCCAAGGCACGTTGCTCTCTCTCTTTATAGAATCACACACTGAGTTTGGCTCGACTGCGTTAAGGAATCAGACAGACGAGACTGGGCTGAGGAGAGGAGGGCAGGAGAGAAGAGGTTAGAATAGAAGGGAGAAGAAAAGAAGAATGGAACAAAAATGGAAAGAGAGAACAGAGATGACACGAGAGGAGAGGAGAAAACATGACAGTAAAAACGAGGAAAGAGGAGAGGAGAGAAAAGGAGTGGGGAGGATAGAAAAGGACAGAAGAGAAGAGAGGAGATGACACGAGATGAGAGGAGAAAACACGACAGAAGAAACGAGGGAAGAGGAGAGGAGAGAAAAAGGTTACAAGAGAAGAGGAGAGGAGAGGAGAGGATAGCAAAGGACAGAAGAGAAGGAGAGAGGAGGGAAGAGGATCAGAAAAGAAGAGGACAGATGGAAAGAACAGGGCAGGAGAAGAGAAGGGGCGTGGAAGGAACAGAAAGGAGAGGAAATGATGAGAGAAGAGAGGAGGGGAGACAAGAAGAAAAATGAACACATGCGAACAAGGGAGACACTAGAAATAAAACTGAAGGACGGTAGAAAAAAAAAAAAAAAAAAAAAAAAAGTATATGAAGAACGACGATGACAACGGAATAAAACAGAGTGGAGGAGCAGGGAGGAAACTAAGGCAGGGGTTAAACAGCAGGGTTCCTGACTGTGAAGATGAAACGATTGCAGGGAAGGTGTAAAGCTGAGAGGACGGGAGGGTATCGAGAAGAGAGAGAGAGCAGCAAGGTGGGTGTAAGGACAGGAAGAGGTAAGGGAGGAAGGAAGAACGTGAGGGAAGGGTAGGACAGTGACTATGAAAAGTGGGCTGGAGGTTATGAGACTGGAAATCGTGACAGGGAGAAGAGAGTGGCAGGGAGCGTTGAGGGAGGGAGGCGGGAAAGGAGGGCATGAAACGAGTGAAGGTAGAGGCGTTGACAGGGAGGGGTGGCCTAAGGCTTGAAGGAGAGGAAGGGAGGAGATGAAAAGAGGGTGTGTTGTCAGAGGGTTATTACATGGAATGAATACGGTGAGTATGAAGGTGACAGCAGGCAGGGTGAGGGCCAAGCAAGGACGGAGAAGATGAAAGCAGGGAAAGGGTGGCAGCGGTGATGACGAAAAGAGAAAGGACAGCGGAGTATGGAGGCAGGGAGTGGTGTGAGGGGAAAGGAAGGGCAGGAGAGGGAGATGGAAGGGGAGAGAGGGAAGGAAGGGTATAAGGCAGGGAATGAGAGACGAGTGCAGGGTGGGAATGAGGCAGAAAGTGATAGAGAAGGGGAAGGATGGGTGTGAGGGAAGGCAGTGGATAGAGTGAGCAGGGTGGAAAGGGAGAGAGACAGAGCAAAGTGGAAGTGAGAAGGGTGTGAGCCGCGTGGAAGGGGAAGGTGTGAGCAGGGTTGGAAGGAAGGGTGTGAGCAGGGTTGGAAGGGAGGGTGTGAGCAGGGTTGGAATGGAGGGTGACATAAGGGTGGAAGGGAGAGTAAGAGCAGGGTGGAAGGGGAGAGTGAGAGCAAGGTGGAGGAGGAGGGGTGGTGGAGTGACGAAGGGGTGGTCAGAATCCTATATATGGCAGGTCTTGAGGGAGTGGCAAAGTGAGTGATGGCACACACACACACACACACACACACACACACACACACACACACACACACACACACACACACACACACACACACACACACACACACAACTTCTGCATAGTAGACTTACTCGGCAGACAGGTTTGTAACTGCCAGTACGCACAGTGCATACGTGTTTACATAAAGGAGTGTACAAACATGAAAATGCAGTGACTACGAAACTTTTAATCTACATTTAATCCTGATAATACATGTATTCATGTATTCAGCACACACACACACACACACACACACACACACACAAAGCGTCTCCACCACCTTAAATGGTCAATCTGGTCACTACCTGCACCTCACACCCTTTCCTCTCACTCACTCTCCACACCTTACCCACACCTTCCCTACACATCTCTTCCACAGTGTCTACCTTTCATGTAATTCTTGTCAGGTTACTGAGGAGGCCTCCGGGATCTCCCTTTCTATATACAGTATTCTGCCTCCACAGTTTACATTAGGCTAGGTTTGGCTAGGTACACTCACAAAAGGAGCTCTGAGAATGGTATACGTCCGAGCCCGCCACACCTGTCATGTACGAGCACATCTGTTATATACATTAATCTGGCCTAAGAGAGTCTGTCATGTACTCCAGGTCCTCTACATTCCCACCCTCCTCCTATCCCCTCCTGGCTTCCCTCTCCTTGCCTTTCATCCAAATACTCACACAATTCACCACCACCATCACCACAACCACTATCACCACCACCACCATCATCACCACCATCACCATCATCCAGAAATATAGCGAACGAACATGACGAGGCACTACAAACAGACGCTAGTTCAATTAATGTCCAAGGCTGTCAAACATAAGTGAGTATGAACGGAATGCAGAAAAATATGGTGCTGTGGTTCCCGGCCACATTTAACCCTTTCACTCCGATGACCAGGTTTATTTCTGATTCTTACTACCTCCAGGCGATTTTATGCAACTCTGGAAAGGACTACTGTAAGAAATGTGTCAGTCAAGGCTCCATATGACCTCACCAATTTAAGCAGGTTATCCTAAAGTACAGGAAATCGTCTGTAGGTACGAAAAATAAAATGAAAATGTTATTGGAGTTATGCGATTAAAGCCTTATTCTTGCTGGCCTCTGGGATTTCGCAACCCCTCTTTCTAAGCGATTTATCTTGTACATTACACTTTATTACTCTCTTATATGACAGTTATACCACTTTATATCGACATACACTGCAAAAAATAGCATACAAGAAATCATTAACGTTCCGGATATAGAAACAAACTGGGAAAGAAGGGGTGTTGGGAAGGATCTTTAGGTAACGAGAATATGGCCGATATAAAGCCTTCTGTTCGTTAGTGCTCGTTGATGCTCCTTTGCTACGTGTCGTCTCCAGGTTACACTGCGGTACTTACTGTTACGGTACCGTGCTCCTCTCACCAACGTACCTGTAAGAGAAGAGAAAGACCATTAGAAAAGTGCAGGATTAATGGAGGACTGTCCCTACATTCTGGTAAATACTGCTTATATACACGTGTGTGTGTGTGTGTGTGTGTGTGTGTGTGTGTGTGTGTGTGTGTGTGTGTGTGTGTGTGTGTGTGTGTGTGTGTGTGTGTGTGTGTGTGTGTGTGTGTGTGTGTGTGTGTGTGTGTGTGTGTGTGTGTGTGTGTGTGTGTGTGTGTGTGTGTGTGTGTGTGTGTGTGTGTGTGTGTGTGTGTGTGTGTGTGTGTGTGTGTGTGTGTGTGTGTGTGTGTGTGTGTGTGTGTGTGTGTGTGTGTGTGTGTGTGTGTGTGTGTGTGTGTGTGTGTGTGTGTGTGTGTGTGTGTGTGTGTGTGTGTGTGTGTGTGTGTGTGTGTGTGTGTGTGTGTGTGTGTGTGTGTGTGTGTGTGTGTGTGTGTGTGTGTGTGTGTGTGTGTGTGTGTGTGTGTGTGTGTGTGTGTGTGTGTGTGTGTGTGTGTGTGTGTGTGTGTGTGTGTGTGTGTGTGTGTGTGTGTGTGTGTGTGTGTGTGTGTGTGTGTGTGTGTGTGTGTGTGTGTGTGTGTGTGTGTGTGTGTGTGTGTGTGTGTGTGTGTGTGTGTGTGTGTGTGTGAGGGTAGCCTACCCTTATTAGGCTCTGACATTTCAAATACTCTCCCATCCCTATTATCTCTTGTTTGCCTGTCTGACAACCATCATTTTCTTTCGAATTTCTTATTTCTCCATTTACGCTTTCACTTACCTTACCCTCCCTGTGTACCCCCTACCTCTTCTTAGCTACTATAAATACAGGTGTGGTCACTAAGCCATCTACACGTCTGTGATTCCGATTCAATGAAGTGATACCAAATCTCCGTTAAACTGCCTAAATACTACTGGTTACTGCAGCCTTCTGTGGCGATGTAAGATGCCACATGAAAAAATTATATATGGGAGAGACAGTAATATAAGGTAAACAGAAAAATTATAAATGGGAGAGACAATAACATAAGGCGAACAGAAAAATTATAAGGTACGATACTCTCTGACGTTCGGAGATGACTGAGATAACATTCGTAAATTTGCGATGGTACTTTCGAGACTGTAAAAGAACTACTGGCCACAACTGTGTCTGACTGTCTCCCTCCACCACTCTCCCAACCGATATACTTGTGATTACATTAATAACACTGACCATATGACAGAAAGCCGGTTCCTGAGTTCCTGCAATCCACTGACCACACACACAATCAAGGGGTGGTCCATAACAGCTGTCGCGAGTTACTGAGCACAAATATCCAAGTCTTTTACTGTTGATAAGCTAAGGATATCACATTCAGACTGATATTTAGGTATCTTATGGTATTTGTGAAGGTACTTTTATGTCGTGTCGATGGATATAAATGGATGTGAGGTCATACTGAATTCCACATATAACATTCTTAATTATTCTTTTTCCTTTACATCTTCATCTTCTAAACCATATTCAGCGTTTTCGGTTCGCTAACAAAAAAGCAGAATTTTAGTGGTTACGGGGAAAAATATGTACCTTATATTCGAACCCCAAACTTTGGCAAAAATCTCTCCTACAGTGCTAAACTACACAGCAGCCAATGAAGTGTTCTGTCCTACTTTATCCAACCAACTCTGCCCTACCTAACCCTTATCTGTCCATCCTCCCCAATATTATCAAGTCCAATCCCACCCATCCTGACCCCATCCAACCCTATCCAACTCGAACAAATCTTATCCAGTCCAACCCAACCATACCAAACTCGACCCTACCCAACTCTACCGAACCCGACGCTACCCAACCCTGCCCAATCCGTCCCTACCCAACCCGGCCCTACTGAACCCTACCAAACCCGACCCTACCCAACCTTACCAAATCCAACCCTACCCTATTCAACATGACCCTACCTAACCCTACCAAACCCGACCATAATCAGCCGTACTTGCCCAGCCCTATCCAACCCGACCCTACCTAAACCCGAACCTACCCAACCTGACCCTACCCAATTTGACCCTACCTGCTTCCCAGCCTCAGGACGCGGCCTTGTGACTGGCATAGACCGATCTCTTCCTGGTGTAGAGGTGGTATAATGTGGAGCACAGACCACACGCTCCACCGGCCTCCACAGCCCCCCCTCCACCTTCACCACATTCCACAAGTCACGCCTACTTACCCTGGTATTCCCAGTCAGATTCCTATTATTTTTTCTGTCCATCTCTAACACATCTTTACTGCTTTTTTTCGTTTCGTTTTTTTCTTCCCAGGATATTGTTATTTATTTCGACTCCCTATTTTTTTTCAATATGTATTTTTTGTTAAGTTCTTCCCTCTCTCTCTCTCTCTCTCTCTCTCTCTCTCTCTCTCTCTCTCTCTCTCTCACACACACACACACACACACACACACACACACACACACACACACACACACATCCTTACAGTTTGTTCTTATGCTACAGTTACTAAAGTCAGATTCCACTTGTTTTTCACACACTTCTGTCACACACCCCTACAATTCTTCTTCCCCTAATTGCTACTCACTGCCAGCATGTCATTCTCAGCCATAATTCTCCAGTCAAGGTCCTGTAGCGTCTTTTTTCTTTACATCCCTGTCACATCCCTCCATTTTATTCTTCCCTCGATACAGTTACTACGATCACATTTTTTTTCCAGCCACAAAATCAATATTCCCAGTCACATTTCTAGTTTATTTTGCATCTCTGCCAGACATATATACAGATTCTTCCTCCGCTGATACAGTTCTTCTTTACTATCACGCCTTTCTCAGCTATTTAACTCTGTGTCCTGTTTTTCTTTCATTCTTTTTTTCTTTACATTCCTGACAATCCCTACAGTTCTTGTTTCCTTCATTCTCTCTCTCCTTACATTCCTGCCAATCCCTAGTGTTTTTATTTTCCTTACACAGTTACTCGTGTGTGTGTGTGTGTGTGTGTGTGTGTGTGTGTGTGTGTGTGTGTGTGTGTGTGTGTGTGTGTGTGTGTGTGTGTGTGTGTGTGTGTGTGTGTGTGTGTGTGTGTGTGTGTGTGTGTGTGTGTGTGTGTGTGTGTGTGTGTGTGTGTGTGTGTGTGTGTGTGTGTGTGTGTGTGTGTGTGTGTGTGTGTGTGTGTGTGTGTGTGTGTGTGTGTTTAAATCTTGCCACATCCTCACAGTTTGTTTTTCCCCTGATATAGTTCTTTGCCTTTGCCCTGAGACTCTACTTTTCATACAGTCTTTTGTTATGGCTTCATACCTGTATTTATAGTTGATTTATGCTGCTGCCAGACGATTTTATTCAGCTTAAGATAATCCCCTGGCAATGAAGG
>NC_137007.1:4912068-4919568 GCF_032717465.1 Coenobita brevimanus
TCCTGTTAGACTTTCAGCCACAACCTTCCCAGGAGTATAGTGTTTTGAACTGATTGGTAAGTAAAGAATTATCCTCACCATCATCATCATCAAAAACAACAACAGCCAAAACAATTGCAAAAATAACATCAACAACAATAGTAATAATAATAATAATAATAATAATAATAATAATAATAACTGAGTCAAAGAAAGAGTCTACCATACGCATGGGTTTGAGATTCATAAAAGAAAATTACCATCAATTTCCTTTGTTACTATTTGTTTCTACAGGTAGAACACACACACACACACACACACACACACAGAGTCACCCATTCAGAGACATCACCCAGACTGTGCCTTGCCCCACTGCATTACCAATTCAATCACTACGGTAACGCATCACTGTAGCTTATTCTCGCAACTTTCCAGACCTTTTATGCAACATTATGCAATACTGACACAATTTCTAGCAATGAAGGGGCAAAAGAAGTCCTTATCTAATCCCTCCAGTTCGAACAGTCTCTCCTAAGCTGCATAAAAATCGTCTAGAGGAAGCAAAAATAAAATAAATCTCCAGTGCGAAGGGATTAAGAACATCACAAGTATCTACTCAGCTTCGGAGGGATTTAGACTTCGAGGAGTTACTTGCAGCCTTCATTAACCCCTTCAGTAAGACAGGCCATTTTCTAAGCTGCATAAAATCGTCTGGCTGGAGTACAGTAGAAGAAATGATGCCCTAGGGTTGTCAGTAGTAGTAAGTAGTAGTTGTAGTAGTAGTTGTAGTAGTAGTTGTAGTAGTAATAGTAGTAGTAGTAGTTGTTGTTGCTGTTGTAGTTGTAGTAGCTGTGGTAGTAGTAGTAGTAGTAGTAGTAGTAGTAGTAGTAGTAGTAGTAGTAGTTGTTGTTGTTGTTGTTGTAGTTTTGTTTTTGTTGTTGTAGCCCCAGGTTTATCTAAAACGTGACCCCTGTGGACTGCAGGACTAAAATATTCTTCTCCTTCAGCCCTCCATCCTCCCACTGGGGGATGGGGAAGTGGTTGAGGGACGTTTGTGTAACCAGTCATGTGAGCCGCCTATACTCTTGTCACCTTAACCTGGCACAGATTTCCGTCCTTTTGCAGCTCTTTTCACGTAGCCCAGTGGCAGAAAAGAAAATGCCATGGCTCTGCATCCTTCCCATAGCACTTCTTCGTGATCAGCATCATTCCATAAGTTAGCAATAAAGATAAAAGGATGGTAATTTTTGGCCAAGTAAGAATAAAAATAGTAAAGTTATATCGGCGCGAGAGTATTAAAGCATCCCTCCTCAGCACCGTCCTCGGGTTGAATAGGTTTAAATAGCACAGTAGCTCTTTACTAAGCACCTCTCCCCCTCCCCCCCCCGCCCCGTCAGGCTATCCCCGCCCTTACGCCCCCCGCTCTAAGGGCCAGAGTATCGTGGTAAACTCAGGGCCCCGTTAGTCGACACGGAATCCGGCAGTACCCCCGCCGCTACTGCACCATCTCATCCCCTCATACCTACCTACCTACCCTTTCTACCTCCCCTCCCCTCCCCCTCCTTCTCCATCCCATCATACCTACCTACCTATCCACGTATCTACATACCTACCTACTGCCTCCCTATCTACCCACCTACCTACCTACCTACCTGCTGTACTTGCCTACCTACTTACCTTTTCTACCTCCCATCCCCTCCTTCTCCATCCCCTCATACCTACCTACCTACATATCTACCTACCTACTTACCCTTCCTACTTCCCCTCCCCCTCCTTCTCCATCCAATTATACCTACCTACCTATCTACATATATACCTACCTACATATCTACCTACCTACTTAACCTTTCTACCTCCCCTCTCCCTCCTTCTCCATCCCTTCTACTTACCTACCTATCTACTCACCTTTTCTACCTCCTCCTCCTCCTCCTACTTGTCTTTTATCTTCTTGTCTACTTCTCATCCTCCACTTACTTTTTATATTTTTTTTTGTTTGCCAAGTATACTTTCCTTAGTTTTCTCCTACTATTTCTTCCACGACCCCCTCCTCTTCCTCCTCATCCTCCTCCTCCTCCTCATCATCATCATCATCATCATCATCATCATCATCATCATCATCATCATCCTTGTACTCTTCTTCCCCTCTCATCTCTCTAATTCCTACTCTTCCCCCTTCCTCATCATCTTTTGCTTTTACTATATTTCCTTCCACACCACTCACTTGTTATCTCCTCCTCCTCCTCCTCTCATTTTTCTCCCTCCTCCTCCTCCTCCTCCTCCTCTCACTTTTCTCCCTCCTCCTCCTCCTCCTCCTCTCACTTTTCTCCCTCCTCCTCCTCCTCCTCAGCAATATATAAACGCAAACATACTTTATCATACAAAGGAGTAGGCTACAAAGGAATGCAAAAAGCAACAAAGCTACTGGTCCCCTCGAGGTTCTTTGTTACAGGATAGCTCATAACTAACGTAACTATTCGATGTTAAAGACAAGGATAGGAAGGCGGGAAGGTTCACTACTCAAAGTTTCGGGTTCCTGCCCTGTGATTATTTTACTGGACTGAGGTGTGCAAAATATACGAGCCTTGAAATGACTCAGAATTAAAAACCTCCTCCTCCTCTTCTTCCTCTCGTCCTCCTCCTCTACCTCTACTTCGGCCACTCCTCCACCAGCTACCTTTCCTCCCTCCCTCCCTCCCCCCCTTCCCTACCTCTACTGGACCGCAAGAACAGGCTAGCTTTGCGTCTGGTCAGAAGTGCCAAGTCCTCTGAACCAAACGCCTCAAGATAACCCAACTCTATCTTAGAAAACGGGCGTACGAGAGGATCCCAGACTACGCTAAAACACACCCGTTCACAAGCGCGTCAATCCCCCACCATCACACACCTGCATCGACCTTAAGACCTCTCTGGTAAGTAAACAAACGCGGCTCTGAAGGTTTTGCGTATCCGAGTGGTGAAGAGGATGCCAAGCCACACACTGCGATAGAGACGATAATCCCGGGTAATATCATGGAAGGATCGGTCTTAAGAGGAGTGCCTGAGAGGTGGGCCGGGGTAAGACCTTGTCAAGTTCATTGCACGGCTGGTCCAGTCGGCACTGAGGGGAAGGGGGAGGGAGGTAGGACTGAAGGGAGGTAAGGACGTGGGGAGAGTGGGGAGAAGCAAGGCAAGGATGAAGGAAAAAAGGGAAGGAGGGAAGCATGGAGGGTGACAGGGAAGGAGGGAAGCATGGAGGGAGATAGGGAAGGAGGGAAGCATGGAGGGAGATAGGGAAGGAGGGAAGCATGGAGGGAGATAGGGAAGGAGGGAAGCATGGAGGGAGATAGGGAAGGAGGGAAGCATGGAGGGAGATAGGGAAGGAGGGCAGCATGGGGCGAAATTAGGGAAGGAGGGAAGCATGGATGGAGGGAAGCATGGATGGAGGGAAGCATGGATGGAGGGAAGCATGGAAAGACGAAGGGAAAGGATGAAAGTCTCAGGTAAATTAGCTATGTATAACCCTTCCATTCGACGTCCCCCCCCCAAAAAAAAAGAAAAGTCTGTTTGGACGTAGCAAAAATAAACGAAAATATACGACATTGGACTGAGTGGGTTAATGATCTACAGTCAGGAACAAAAGTTTGCTTACTATCCCACTTTGTTTACTTCACACTTATAATATATCCATCACCTTCTTCCAAGACACATCAAAGCAAAGAGAATTATCTATGGGGAAAAAAAAGAACATACCAAACCTTTCTCGGCTTAGGAGTATTCCCCAGTTAAGGAAAATAAGAAGTTAATGGAGTGAAAACAATACCGTATTTATAAATCGAACTTTTGTCCCTAAATACACAATAAGGGAATTTACCCTCTGATTACGTAGAACTTCCCTCAGCTGAATAAACTCTTGTGTTGTGTGTGCCTGCATACAACACCAAAGAGTAACCACAGCAGCTACAGGGTCAAGTATGTACCTATGATTTAGTAAATATATACATTGTGGGAGCGTTCTGAAATTCAAGGCTCGTTTTAGTCCAGTTCAGAGTTGGGTATACTTCCCTGGTGTTCAGTAACATTCAGACAAAACTGGGAAGAGAGAATGAGGCCTTCATTGTGAGATACAGAGGGGTAAAAAATAAGTGGAGATACATTGCAGCAGCAGTGGGGGAAAAAAAGATGGGGGGGGGGAAGAAGTGGAATTGGCAAGGTACAAATAAAACGAAAAAAAAGTACTGAGGGTGTAATTGACGCGTCGGGGTAGCAGTGGAACATGGCAGGCAGAGAAAGGGTAAATGAAAATGATATGTGGCGCAGCTGTGACGGAGAGAAAGGGAGGGGAAAAAATGTAAAAGGAAATGGTAGATTATCAGTAAGAAAAATAGAGAGAGGGAGATGATAACCGAAATGGAAGGATAGCACAAATTGCGGTCATATGTTTACAATTTATATACAGTAATTCGGGGAGGACAAGGCAATCTTCCAACTCCCCATTTTTTCCCTAATAACTTCTGATATTTCTAACTAGTGGAGAACATGTATGGCCTCTGTATATCGCTGGTAACTGCACTTTGTAATGTGGAATGCAGCCCAAGGAAATCAAATAACAAAAGACACTCCACACGTGTCCATCAGATTCTGAGGGATTGCCTTCCTCTCTGCGAATGTAAGTTTGAACTCTTTGGCTGCATGAGTCTGTATGAGCAGAGTAATATCGTCCGTCGTAATCGGGAATAAAATATGGAGTCTTTTCTTGACTTCTCGAAAATAATGTTCATAGTGATAGTTTTAATAATTCTGGTGCCTTATATTTCTTTTGCACATAGTAAAATAACCTAAACAGAGTGGCAAGTAAGTAAAATGCATCTAAAGGGTAAAGCAGATGCCCTTTAGAACATGGCTGAGTGCAGTAGCGAAGGCCTGAGATTTTTTTGCTTTCATTCTCGACAATAAGGTTCATCGTGATAGTTTTTACAGTTATGGCATCCTGGAATTCGCTTGAGCGTAGAAAATTAGCCAAAATAAAGTGACAGGTAGGTAAAATGCATCTAAATGGCTAAGCAGACCCCCTTTAGACCACGGCGGGGTGCAGCTGCGAAGGCCTGACATGGGAGGTGTGAAACTGCTCCGACACGGAATTTCAGGAGGGTGCCGCAAAAACCAGCACAGTTGCCGAGGAATTACTGCAGCCGGACTCCCTCACCGCAACAGGCAAGTTTTTTTTTTCTCTCTCCTTTTTTCTCCTTTTTTTTTCTCTCCATTTTTTTTTTTTTTTTTTTTTTTGGGGGGGGGGGCGCCTCCTGTAAGAATTCTGATAATATATGAAATCAACGTAGAGTAAAGCCGTTAGCCGAGGGACGGACACTGGGCCCCCTGGAAAATACTGGATCTATCAGTGATCTCTTCTGTACTTCATTCTTCTTCTTCTTCTTCTTCTTCTTCTTCTTCGAGAGAGAGAGAGAGAGAGAGAGAGAGAGAGAGAGAGAGATTCATTCAACTCCTTTACTGAGAGACGTCCCTCCTACCCTGAATAACATCGTCTAACAATAACAGTAAGATTAATAACAGTGCTTAAAAAAAAAAATACGACCTCGGACTAACGAAACTGAAAATTCTGAAAACATAAAATTTAATATACAGTACAGCCGAGAGAGAGGTTGCAGGTCCCTTTAAAATTTGTGAATCTGTATCGGTGACGTCTCTCTTATTTCATCTTTGCCACCATCAGACGATTTTATTCTGCTTTTTTTTTTTTTATACAGGAGGGGGCGGGGGACAGGGCGACGTGGGGGCGATTTGTTTGTGGCCACCCCGTATGGGATTAAGGCGTCTGGCAATAGACAGTTAATAGATAGTTACATACAGCCTCCTTGAACCTCATTACTACAAGGGGGTTCTCCTAATCCAATTAACCCCTTCAAACCGATTATATATTTTACACTTCACTCTTACTTTCTCCATTGTATTTCACTCCCTTTCGGATAGACTTTTTAAACTCAAGGACTTAGATATGGCCTTCATTCACCCTTTTACTACGAGATCATCTCCCCCATGGCTGAATGAAATCGCCTGAATATAGCACAAACGAAAATGAAAAAAGTATATAATTGGCATCTGGTAATAGATAGATAGATAGATATAATCAGATTCACGCGGCTACGAATGTCCACCTATAGCCAGAAAATACTGCTTCAGAATCGGATACATACGGGAATGATTCGAGTTAGATTTTCCTTCCTTCCTCCCGTCCTTCCTTCCTTCACTCATTCATTTTTTTCGTATGGTACTTTATCTGCTATTTTTGCCCGTCTTCTCTACTCCTTTTCAATTTCTCTTCGGTTTATCTCTTCCTTATCCTCTTCGCCGTTCTCTTCGGCTTATCTCTTCCTCCTCTTATCCTCTTCGCACCTTTAGTTTTCTTTCCTTAATTCATTCATTCACTCATTCATTTCTATCGTATGGTCTTCTATCTGCCATTTTTGCCCGTCTTCTCTACTCCTCTTCAACTTCTCTTCGGCTTATCTCTTCATCCTCTTATCCTCTCAGTCGATTCGCACCTTTAGTTTTCTTTCCTCGGATTCTCTAATCCTCTTCTCTTCTCCTAAAGTTTTTCCTCGTCTGTTCCTGTCTGAGTTCTTCCTCTCCTTATTCTTCCTTTTTCTCATCCTGCTTAAGATTTGCTCTCTCTCGCTCTCTCGCTCTCTCTCTCTCTCTCTCTCTCTCTCTCTCTCTCTCTCTCTCTCTCCATCCTTCTTTACTTCAATTAGTTTTTCCTTCTTCTTTCCCTTTTAGCTTTCCCTCCTCTTTTTTCTCCTCTATCCCTCTATTGGCTTGCTCTTTTTTCCTACTTCTTTACTTCTCCTTCATCTAAATCCCTCTATTACATTACCTACTTCCCCTCGCTTCCTCCCCTCTTCTCCTCCTTCTCTCTTCCTGTACTCCCTTTTCTATTGTTCTCTCAGAAGAAATATACCGACACACTGAAAAAGATGTCTGTGAAGATATTAATACGTGGGCATAAGTCTTCCTTCCAAACAATTAACCCTACCGTGAAATCAAGACTTCTTCTCTCTTCTCCTCCTCCTTTCCTTCTCCCTCTTATATCCCATCTCTTTCTCGTCCTTTTCTTCTCTCTTCTCTTATTCTTACTTTCTTTTCTTCGTCTTTAGCTGCCTCTTATTCTCTTTTCTCCTTCTTTTCCATTCAGTCTTCCCTTAATCTCCTCTCGTCATTTGGTATATCTCCTCTTCCTGTTTCCTTCTCTACTCCTTCAGTTCTCCATCTTAATCTCCTTTCCCTTCTTCTCCGTTTGCTCTCCCTCATTATTTTTTCGTCCTTTGGCATCCCTCCTCTTATTCTCCCTTCTACTTCTTCTTTAGCTTTCCCTTCTCTTCTTCCCTCAGATCACCCTACCTCTTAACCCCCTCATTCTCTCAACCCCTTCTCAATCCAACCCTCTTTCTGCCTCCACATTAACCCCCACCAAATAATTCCAGAAAAGAATTACGAGTCAAAAGAACGAATCAACCAAAAATATATGTT
>NC_137007.1:4922068-4934568 GCF_032717465.1 Coenobita brevimanus
ATTCAAAAGTCTTCCACATCACCTTCTAACCTCACAGTCTTCTCAGTCATACATTTCATCACTTCATTCCACCTCACTTCACTTCCATATTCCCAGCACCTCCTCCCCAGTCACCTCACCCTCTCACACAACCTCCCTCCCTACGCCCCCTGCTCACCCACGACTCCCTTCACACCAACAATTCATTCCTTTCCCCTTCATTACTCCCTGCCCCTTCCTCTGTCCCAAGTCTTTTCTCATTTCCCTGCATTTTCCTGTACATAACATCCTTTCCCTTTACCCCAGCACATCTCTCCTTCACACATCATACAGCTGTCATCAACATACACCTTTCTTTTGTCATTCCACATTTTCAACTAACTCATTCCATTTCCCCTTCATTTGCACTTGCTCATTGCCTCATCTCCGGTTTCATATCACTTCCCTGCATTTCCCTTTACATAACATTATTTTAACATCATTTTCTTTTCACCCCTCCTTCACACAATAATCATTACCTCACTTTTTCCTCACTCTTCCACTCCACCTCACTTCTCCACTCTACCTCACTCTTCCCCTTCACCTCATTCTTCCACTTCACCTCAGTCTTCCACACCACCTCAGTCTTCCACTCCACCTCACCCTTCCACTCCACATCACCCTTCCACTCCATCTCACCCTTCCACTCCACCTCACCCTTCCACCCTATTCTTTCATCGTAATAAACAAGCTTTATATTACTGCCTAGCAACTGAACGAAGGTTAGTAAGGCACAAAATCTTACCCAATCACCATCTTTCCCTCGCATACGACACACAACCATCAAATTTACAGCCAGGTCCCCAATTATACAGCTGAGTGAGCAGGGACATTGGGGAAACAAACTTCATCCATTTGTCTGACCGGCCCGGGAATCGATCTCTGTATTTCAAGTTGCGGGCTGGATCTGCTAACCATTTTACCACCAGCTCCACACTGTAAAGCCTTCTGTGTCAAGCCAATCCACATTCTCTTCCACCTCTTCCATATCTTACCTACGGTCTTACCTAACTGCGATCTTACAGGGGTATGGTGGACACAAGGGCTTCCAGTCACACCAAGGCACTGGGTCTGGTTCCTTAGACTTTCTTTACTACTTCCCTGTTTCATCACTTAGATTGGAATTAGGACTGAGATGATGATGATGATGATGATGATGATGATGTGGATGATAACGATGATGATGATGTGGATGATAACGATGACGATGATTGATGAGTGATGATTGGTGACTGACGAAGATGACGATGATGATGATGACGATGATGATGATAAGTAACCACACAGGAACCTTGCTCAACATCTCTTCTGCGCGCCTTTCTGTAAATTTCCTCCATCTTTCGTCCAGTCCATTATCTCTTACTCCTTCACATAATCTCCTATACATAAACAGGCTACATCGATACACTGTTAAATTCTTACCTACATCCTTTATATATACATCCTCTACATATGCGATTCTTCTGCATCATCTGGTCACTAATACTGTATACAAAAGCAATGGGAATACACACTACCTAAATCACACACACACACACACACACACACACACACACTATCCATCATTCGGTTTGTATGCCCTCGTCTACGCCTCTCTCTCTCTCTCTCTCTCTCTCTCTCTCTCTCTCTCTCTCTCTCTTTCTCTCAGACATTCCTTCTCTACAAACACAAAACCCCTACAAACCCCTCTACACACAAACACAACACCTCTCTCAACCCCTCCTCCCTCCCTCCCCCCCTCTCTCTCTCTCTCTCTCTCTCTCTCTCAGACGTTCCATCTTTACAAACACAAAGCCCTTACAATCCCCTCTATACACACAAACACAACACCTCTCACAACACACACACACACACACACACACACACACACACACACACACACACACACACACACACACACCTCACTGTTTCCTTTTGTACCCGGGAATGTTGAGGGTGTTGGCAGTGGAGGGATTAGGCCAAGGGGTGCGTCTCTGATCCTTCAATGCCCACTTCTTACTCGAGTGTGCTTACCTTTATGCCAACTCTACGTGCCTGGTGTGTAAGACTACGCTGAAATGTAAGACAGATGTTTGCATGTACTGTGTGCATTGTAGCGGCCGGCTTGAACATGCCTGGTGCGTGCGGTCAAGTTTACTACATAGGTTGAAGCAAGATATTTTCTAAGGTTTCACTGGCATAGTTTTCTTCGTCCTTCTTGCTTTCCTTCCTTCCTTTTTTTTCTTCCTTCCTTTCTCCTTTCCTGGTTTCCTCCCTGCCTACCACCCTCCTTTCTTTCCTTTCTTCCTTTCTCTCTTCTCACCTTCCTTCCTCCCTCCGCCCCTGCCTTCCTTCTTTCATATTTTTTTTCTCCTTTCCTGTTTTCTTTCCGACTTCCCATCCTTCTTTCCTTCCTTCCTTCCTTCTCCTCCTTCTAACCTTTCTGCAAATCACTTCATCCTCCTTTTTTGTCCCAGGGAGAGCAATTAACACTTCCCTCGAGTACTCATTATCTGTAACTGTGACTGTCCATATCAGGCCCACTGCAGCATCTGAACACTCTCCTCGGAATGAGAGTGATAGTCAAAAATTACCCTTCCTCATGCTGGTGAAGTACGAATGAGGAAGGTGTATTGGTAGTGACAGCGATTCATGCGAAAGTCCAAATACCGTAATGGCTACGTATATGTGTTTGCCAGGGTTTTTATATGTCAGTGGTATCAATAGACAGGTAGCAAACATATTAAATTATTATATGAAAGGACACTCCCGGTCAAACCTAGTCACTAAAATGCAACTAAAGGCAGATCATTTTTATTACAAAGTTCAATCTTCCTTTTGAATACGACACGCAACAATCGAATTCAAATCCAGTTTCTTGTGCGTACGCCTCCTGCTAAGTAGACAGGGACACGGGGGTAACAAACTTCGTCCACCAGTCTGACCAACCGGGGAATCGAACTAGAGGTTGTCTAGATACGTGCTAAACCGTCAAGACCCACGCTAAATAAAACCATTTTCTGTTAAGGTTATCGTACTGAAAGGCTTAACCCTAGAAAATTCATAATACCCACGCTCACCACCGCCTAGGAAGAGGGGACGCATCCATAAGCTTCCTAGAGCTTTAGTTATGTAAAAGAGCTTTTGTGTATGGTTTTGTCTTCACCCATACAGCACCGACACCCTTTACAGCCAAATTAGGGTGAATAATTACATCACTAATAATCAGGGTGAATAATTACGCCGCAACAAATTAGGGTGAATAATTACACCGCAACAAATCAGGGTGAATAATGTCATAGCAAATTAGGGTGAATAATTACGTCACAACAAATTAGGGTGAATAATTACGCCACAACAAAGTAGGGTGAAAAATTACGTCACAACAAATCAGGATGAATAATTACGTCACAACAAATCAGGATGAATAATTACCTCACAACAAATTAGGGTGAATACTTACGTCACATCAAATTAGGTTGAATACCTCACAACAAATTAGGGTGAATAATGTCACAACAAATTAGGGTGAATAATGTCACAACAAATTAGGGTGAATAAATACGTCGCAACAAATTAGGGTGAATAATAACGTCACAACAAATCAGGATGAATAATTACGTCACAAATAATCAGGGTGAATAATTACGTCACAACAAATTAGGGTGAATAATTACGTCACAAATAATCAGGGTGAATAATTACGTCACAACAAATTAGGATGAATAATTACGTCACAAATAATCAGGGTGAATAATTACGTCACAACAAATTAGGGTGAATAATTACGTCACAACAAATCAGAATGAATAATTACGTCACAAATAATCAGGGTGAATAATTACGTATCAACAAATTAGGGTGAATAATTACGTCACAACAAATCAGAATGAATAATTACGTCACAAATAATCAGGGTGAATAATTACGTATCAATAAATTAGGGTGAATAATTACGTCACAACAAATTAGGGTGAATAATTACGTCAGCAAATTAGGGTGAATAATTACCTCAACAAATTAGGGTGAATAATTACGTCACAACAAATCAGGGTGAATAATTACGTCACAACAAATTAGGGTGAATAACTACCTCACAACATATTAGGGTGAATAATAACGTCACAACAAATCAGGGTGAATATTGTACGTCGCAACAGATTAGGGTGAATAATAACGTCACAACAAAAATAAATAATCCACAACAAGATTTAGCTTCGATGGAGACTTGTGATCGTAACAGCTGACTAAGATCCTTTACGATACCCCTTCTGTCTCATGACGCATTTTTTTTACTTGATTCTTGCTACCTCCAGACGATTTTACTAACCTTACTACAGACTACATGGGCTTTGGAGATTTTTTTTTTATGTAATGAAGAAGGAACCAAAGGCCAGGAGCAAGCAAACCGTTCCTTCCAAGAAAAGAACAAAAACAATACAAAAGAAAGCCAAATTCAATGTCCGTTCATTTCGAGATGCCTGGACACACTGTGTTTCAAAGACTGGAGATCATAGGAAGTAGGAAATACAGACAGAGGGAGGCAGTTCCAGAGTTGACCTGTTGCATAAATGAAGGACTGAGAATAACGGTTAACTCTTGCATTAGAGAGTTGGACAGAATAGGAATGAGATATTAAACATGGTCTTCATTAACCCCTTCATCAATAGGAGACTCTTCCTAAACTGCAATAAAACCGTCTGGCAGTGGCGGCAATAAAACTGTGTCACCGGATTGAACGGGTTACGTACCGTACAATGTCCACAAAAAATATTCGTACCCTGGTGATCGATCGTTTCACAATGAACGCTGTTTCTACTCGCTTTTCGTTCGCAAAGCACTTATTTCTGAATGTACAACGTGTTTCATAACAAAATTCCATCCTCATACTGCATTAATAAAAGTAGCAGGAATACACATTAAAAAAAAAAAAAAAAAGAAAGAGAAAAACGTTACCAAAGCACTACTTCCAAATTTCATCCACCGTTTCAAAATGTTAAGACGGAAACGGGAAGGACACTTTTCGTAGGAGTTGTACAGTCGGGGATAAAAATTCAGTTAACATTTCACCTCTTCTACTCACTTTTCTCTGCAGGGTAATATTCCTGAACTGAGAGAACCCTGGTGTTTTTCGGCTCATGGTTGATGCTCTTCGATATAAAGCGTCAGGAAGGAATGTGACAGATAATCCCTCCGTGTAAAACAAACGCCACGTCTGTACATCTGGGAGCCACCACCACCACCAAACGCTATTCTCTACCAGGCACAATATTCATCAAGTTTATATTATTATCACTGTTGCTGCCATCACCTTCTCATTAAATAAATATCGGTGTCAATTACCATCATCCTTATACAGCATTACCTTATATCATCAACTGCACAGTTCTAACAACTACCTTAACTAACAACAGTAACTTACTACTTGACACAACACCTACAGGCCACAACCACAGCAGCACAAACACACCACCACCACATATAACCCACTACCACCACAACTACACCACCACCATCACCGCTACACCATCACTATATTTCTACGCAACCACCACACCATCGCTGTTCCAACACCAACTCCACACAACTGCTTTCCCACACTAGCATCACAAATACCCACCACCATCACCAAAACCACATCCTTACCACAACCATCACCAGCATCATCAACCAACATTAACTGCCTAGTAGTGGTAGTTGGTGGTACCTGAACGACCTCCACGCCCCACATCCAGGTGCCCCGTCGTACCTGCTGACCTACACAATCATGCCCTGCCCTACCCTGCCTCTCCCTGTACCTGCCCAGCCTTCCTCCTACCTCTGTTGCCTCTACCTGTACCTTCCCCCCAGCTCTACCTGCCCTGCTTCCTGCGTCTACCTTGAACTCCTTTCCTTACCTCCTCTCGCTGCTCCATCTCCTGTCTCTACCTCGAATCTTTACCTGGCATGTCTCTTTTCTCTGGCTACTTCCTGTATATTTATCTCCTGCATCTCACTGCCGGGCCTAGTGTCTCTGTCTGCCTTGATTCATGTCTCTCCCTCCGCCTCCTGCCTCTCTCTGCCTTATCCCCGGTCTCTGCCTCGACCGCCGCCTCTCCCTATATTTACCCTATTTCCTAGCTTTACATGGCCTGCCTCTCCCTGTACCTCCTCTCTCTCTCTCTCTCTCTCTCTCTCTCTCTCTACCTCTACCTCTACCTCCTGCCTCTACGGTACTGGTATTTCCTATTTGTACCTCAGTCTCTCCTTCCGGCCCCAATCTTCTACCTATACCTGGCCTGTCTCCTGCCTTTGTCACCTGGTTCCGATTATAATTAAGCTCGAGAACAAAATGATAAATGTACCCTTGCTATCTTTAGACGATTTTATTCAGCTTAAGACAACCTTGCAGGAGTGAAAGCCTTAATGATAAGAGCTATATCCAATCCCTCTTGATCTGAAATGTCTCTCTTAGTCTGAGTAAATTCGTCTGGAGCTAACAAAATAAAATACACAATGCTAGAGTATAAAAAGGTTAAATGCTCGGTATTTTCAAGGCTTATATACTCTAAAATGAACTAGGTTATTATTAGGCCTTTTTCAGAGAAACAAAGACGGGTCCATACCGCAGACTTTCACCATCCTTCTTTAAGCTCTGAACCAAAACATATTTCGAGAGGGGAAAGGGGAGAGGGGAAAGAGGGGAAAACTGTAAATCGTAATCTTTGCTTAACCTTTGTCATGTCTCTGTCTCTCAAATCTCACGTGTCTCTGTCTTTATCCCTCCTCTCTATCTCTCCCTCCACCTGTGTCCAAGTTCTCTGCCTGTGACTCACCTCTATGTTCTTCTCTTCCGTAGTTAAGCAGTCTGGCAATAAATACTTCTTATGTACCTCATAATTTCATATAATATACACATGAGCAGTCGATATCAGACACACCTCGGAGTTCAGGCTGGAAGAAATTGCACTCTCTCTCTCTGGAAGTGACGGGCGGATGATGTAAAGGCAAATTTGGTAGCCTACACAGTGGTAGAGTTTGTGCAGAGACGTGAGTGGACGGATGAACTTAAAAAAAAAAAAAAATCCTGACAGTTTCTGATGAAGGAATTGGTGAGGGCGGAGCCTAATTCTCTGCTATCCTTATCATATTCTCTTAGACTCGTTATAGACTTGCAGGAGTTACTCTTGTATGCTATCCTTATCATATTCTCGTAATGTAGTTATAGACTTGACAGGAGCTACCCCTGCATGGACCAACCAGCTTTCTGCAGCTATCCTCATTTCTTATGTTCTTGTATTGTCTTACTCGGCAGCTCCGTAACTGAACTACCGGTACCTCATGTGAAATTCGACCAATATATTAAATATCCGCTATGAAAGTCCGTATATCTACAGCTAGACGCCTTAATCCCGTAAGGTGTGGCCACAAACAATTCGCCTCCACGTCGCCCTGCCCCTTACCATTTGGCTGCCTTCCTTCCAACACCCCTCCCCCTTCTCATATATCCCTCCATTCCATCCTTCCACCTATCTTTTGTTTCCCCCTCTCCCTCTCCCCCTCCACCTCTCTCATATACACTCTCCTAGTCAGTGTCTCGTTTTCCATCACCTCCACAATGCCATATTATCTCAGTATATCTCTTACTTTCAGTTACATCCACATCAATGAAACCCTGGCACGATGACACCTTTCTCACTATGGACCCTATACATGCTAAAATAATTCTATTTAGCCATTTTTTTTTTTTTTTTTTTTTTACTGGAAAAGTTAATTACAACCTTCCATACCTCTGTCAATAAAGTATGTCTCCCCTAAACATAGTACAATCGTCTGGAGGTGGCAAGAACGAAGTAGAAAAAGCCTTGTCATAGTGAAAGGGTTAATCTGTGAATCTGTGGGTGAGGGGTTAAGGTCAGGCTTCCACTATAATTAAAGGTGTGTGTAACGCGTACCGCACGGCTTAATGGCAAGGTCGGTGTTGGGATAGTGCGTGGCCTTTATAAACTTCGTACGATCACGGACATAAGTTCGCCAAATATCTGACCTATTCTGCTTCTCACTTCCCTCCACAGGCGTGGCACGGCCCAGGAAAACAGGTCAGCCGATGCGCAGGTCCCTATGGAGATGGAGGAGGTCATGACGCCACGCACGCCACTCGCTTGGCTGAGTGTATCCCTCTCGCAGTTGTGTCCATGTACTGAACTATGAGGCTATTCTGACGTTACAATTCTTCTGTGTCACAAATTCATTTAGTAAGTAAAAATACCAAGTAATTTTTCTGTATATTGTTGTTTTAACACCAAGCCCAGGACAAAAGGCAGAGAGATTCAGTACGGTATTTTAGCTTCCCAAGAGAAAAAGCATAAAGACAGAAGTGGATAAATGCTTTCCGTCGTGCAGAAAAGGTGAATCTAGACCAGGGTTCTTCAAAGTAAGGGTCGCGACCCAATACTGGGTCGCAAGCTTCTGCTCAGTGGGTCGCCACGTCATAAACAGATATATAAAGAATAAGTGAAATGCATTAATAATAATCATCATCATAAGATACAAAAACCCACACTGGCAGACGAAAAATACTTATTTTTTCGTCTGTCAGTGTGGTTCTTTGTATCCAATTTCATGGTCACGATAATGTGACTCTTCAGCCCCCAATCATCATCATCATCATCATCATCATCACAGTAGTACTAGTCCACAAGTAGTCGTAAATACTGTATACTGTACGAGAGAGAGAGAGAGAGTGCGGATGGAAGGAAGAGACAGGACTTGTACGTGTTCAGAAACAATCACCCGCCACAGTGACAGACACGACCTAATCCTCAGTTACGTATGTACTGCAGGAGCTTGAACGTTGTCTCATCTTTAGTCATGCATTATGCCCAACACTTTGACAGAATGGATCGTTTTGTTATAAGAAGTAAAATCGCTCGTCAGGCATCAAGTACGTGTGCACCTGACAAAGATACACAGGCAGAGAGGCGTGCGTCGAACGTGGGAGAGGCCTCATCTGCATCAGCCTCCTCTTCTGAACCGCCTGCCAAGAAGAATGTTAAGTCGTGGACAAGGCAGTACAGCAATGAATTTTTGATGAATGGCTTTATCAGGTGTGATGAGGAAAAAAGAGAACCAAGGCCACAGCGTGCGATTTGCAGTGAAGTTCTTGCAAATGAAAGTTTGAAACCCAAATTTTTAAAGAGACAACTTGAGACAAAGCATGCTGATCTCGTTGGAAAACCAGTTCTCAGTAAAGCAACCACTCTTGACGATAAGGCACAACTGGCATCATATTCAGTTTCCTATCGCACTACAAAAGAGAGAGAGTACCATATACGTAGGGTGAGAAACTTAATCTCCCATCCACTGAGGATATAGTGAGTGCGGTTTTTTGATGGGAAGTCGGCACACAAGGTCAAATGTGTACCTCTCAGTGTTACAACAGTGTCACTGCGGATGTAATGTTGTGGAAAATTTAGATTTTCAGCTTGTGTCTCGTCTACCGTCAACTGGAGAATTTGCTATTCAGCTTGACGACAGTACCGATATATCTAACCGTGCAATACTGTTGGTTTATGTGAAATAAGTATGGAAAGATGAATTCTTGGAGGACTTCCTCTGTTGCTTAACCTTACCTACACATACAGTACATAGGGATCAGAGATATACAGTGTTGAATGACGGTGTCGTTGGAAAATACAAACTGAACGGGCCCAGCTGCAAAGGAATTACAACCGATGGAGCAGCAAACGTGACTGGTAAAAACTGTGGGGTTGTGACTAAAATATCAGAGGCTGCCGGTATTGACATAACTTGGAAACATTGCTTCGTCCACCGTGAAGCGCTGGCTGCCAAAGGTATCCCAGTCTCAGGGGTGTTCTGAATGAGGTGGTGAAAGTTATCAACATAGCCAAAGGAAGTTCACTTAACAGTCGGTTGTTTGAACTGTTGTTCCTGGAGATGGGAGCTGATCATTCACATCTGTTGTTCGGTGGCTTTCCCGTGGCAGGATTATAACAAGGGTTTATGAGCAAAGGATGGAGATTCATCTTTTCCTTCTGGAGAAAATTCCAGCATAGCAGATTTGTTTTGCAACAAGGAGTGGATCCTGAAGCTTTCATATTGAGCGGACATTTTCTCAAAGCTAAATGAACTTAAGCTGAAAATGCAAGGGAAAAAAAACGATGTATTCCAACACAGTAAGGGAAAAGAAACATTTAAGAAACCAATAATGCTGTGGCAAGCTAGGCTTGGAGCTCATCACCCTGTTTACTACACGTTTCCAACACCTCTGCAGCATACTGAAGAAGACAGCAGTAGTGAAGAAAATCTGAAGAAAATTAAGTGCGATATACAGCTACACCTTCATACTTTCTCGACGAGTTTTGAACAGTAATTTCCTAAAGAAACGTTACAAGATATGAGAGAAAAGCACTGGCTAAAAGATCCTTACGCTTTTGAAAGACCAGAGGCTATTGTTGGGATAAACCTACCATCAAACCAAGAAAATGAAGTGCTTCATCCCACAAGTGATACATCATTAAGAATCAGGCACAAGTCATCATGTCATCATTTTGGATAACTGTTTCCAAGGAATATCCAAATCTAGGTAAAGAAAGTATCTTGCTTTTGATACCTTTACATTTTACAACTACATACTTATGTGAAGCTGGTTTCACAACCCTGACAAAGTTATAAAATAAAGAAACCGACTCAGTCCTACAGCCGACATGCGTGTGGCGTTATCCTCCTGCAAGCCAGACTGGGCCAAGATAACTAGTAACAAGCAGGCACACCAGGCACATTGAACAGGTAACTGCATACTAATTTTCTTTGCTTAGTTGCAGTTTACACAGTACGGAGGGAGAAAGGCACAACAGACGCGCAATAGGGTCACGAAGGTAATGCGTAAAATCAAACTGGGTCGCGATGAAAACAGTTTGAAGAACATTGATCTAGACAATGCACTCACATGTTCTATACACATCACTCAAAATAATTGAACGGATGACATGAAATATCAATTACATACTATAGGCAGGACGAAAAAACAAGAAGTGAAGGAGGAGGATGTCCCAACTCTCTTTTTACCAGGTGGTTAGTTTCATTAGAAGAGGCAACAATTAGTCCACAGAATATAATGATTTCGCCGGTGTGTGATGAAAGAGAGGTTTTATTAGGCTGTGGATGAAAGGGGCTTGGTATGTGTGTCTGAATTAACCGCATATTATCGAGGACAAAAGATGCTCCCAATTCACACACCCCTCTCTCACATACCTCTCCACTCCATCCCTCCATCTCATCCTTGGCCTACCCCTCCCTCTCTCCCCCTCCACCTCACTCACATACACTCGCCTCGTCAGTCTCTCACTCTCCATCCTCTCTACATGGCCAAACCACCTCAATGTGTTTCTCTAATGCTTCCTATCACATTAACCGAGTATAATCATAGACAAAAGCTGGCCAAGATGTTGTATCCTGCTTTTCATTTCCCTGTGCTGGCTAATATTCCTAGGCTTAAAGAGGCTTGGTAAGTGCCTCTGTCCATACATGATGCTGTTTGACTGGATGTGTCAGGGAGGAAAAGTGACGGAGATGCCCCGAGTGTGAAGTAGTGGAATGGAAAGCATACGTTTGTCCTTACTTGCTTCCTTCAGACTATTTTTCTCACCTTAGGATTAACTTTTGACATGAAGGTGTTAGATACAGTCTTCATTAACCCTTGAAATAGAAGAAATCCCTCCTAGGTTTAATAAAATCGTCCGGAAGTAGCAAAACCTAATTAAAATAAGGCGTCATCGTTGTGATAGGTGTGAGGTACCGTAAGGCTGAGTCGCAAGGTCCGTGTTGAGATAACGTAGCCTTTACTACCTCTATGATCACAAGATACACTAATATATCCTTTTTACTCTAACTTGGCCTAAAAATGGCGTCTCTCCATCTTGAATGCTGAGTTGTAATAATAGATTAACAGTAGAGTATCATGCTAGTCACAAAGAAGTGCTATGGAAATGATGCAGAGCCTTAGCATTGTCTTTTCCTGCCACTGTGCTACATAAAATAAGCTGCAAAAGGACAAAAATTTAGGTCAGGTTGTGGTGAAAAGAGTAGAGTATTATTAGGCAACTATCATCAGCCGGGCAAAATTTTCGTTTCTTTTGTTACTTCTACCTATTGACGATATTTGTAATTGAAGGGAAAAGTTTTGTAGTGAATGGATGCATAAGGTCTCTAACCACCCCACTCCATCTCTGAAAATCTCTCGTAAACAGAATGAAATCGTTTGGCCATGGTAAGAATCAATTATACTTAACGTACTGAAGAGGGTAAAATATCGGAGTTGAATTAATCTACCTTCCAACAAACTAACCTGATCATCGCCACATATATCAACGTTATAAACACAGACCCACTCCAGCAGAAGGCCTACACAACTTCCCATTTTCGATAATCACAGAGTATGGAAGTCACGCCACTCAAAACCTAATGAGAGAAAACGGATAGGCCTACGGTCCGGGAGAGGGAAA
>NC_137007.1:4939568-4949568 GCF_032717465.1 Coenobita brevimanus
GCCATAATGTTTGCAAAGACGAAAACTCTCCGTTGTTTGGTCGACACTGCAGGAAAGTCGATTAATCCGAAAACACGCATGACTTGAGTTAAAACTTTCAACAACCCCAATGCCTTTAATCCTGACGTAATTTGTTTTAATTAGCCTAAATAATCCTAATTTTTAAATCCCATGTCGTATTTTCTATTTTACTTAGCCTCAATAATCTTAATCCATTTAATCCTATGACGTATTTTGTTTTATTATTACTTTCCCGTGATAATTTTACCCAGTTTTGAGATATAAACTTTTTTGTAAACAGCCTCTATTAACCCCTTTGCAAAAACACTTCCATCCCTAAGCTGAATATGATCATCTGAAAAAGAGAGAGAGAAAAAAAGGAGAGCTACGTCGCTGGACTGAAGGTGTTATATCAGTAGCTGTAATCTTAAGCTCATCTAAATGTGAACTCAGTGGACTGCAGGCCGGAGTTACCCTTCTTCCGCTGTCCTCCATCCTCCACTTGGGGGATGGGGAGGGGATTGAGAGTTTGAATTAGTGGGAAGCTTCACCGCCCTGTCATATCAGTGCCACCACGTGAAGGCGTTCCTCTCCAGCACTGATTCAGAGGGTAGGGATAATAATAATTGAGTTCAGGTGTCTGCCAAACAGTCCCAGATTAAAGCCGCTCAGCCAACACACGTGCATCTCCACACACCTGCACGGGTCAGGTGTGTGGCAGGTGTGCAGCGGCCCATGAAGGTTCACTTCATTACTCAGACAGCTACACTACACTGGTACACACTACACTACCCTCCAAATGCCAGCACTGCATGAATACCTGATATGACCAGTGAAGAATGACATACACAGTCATGGCCTCACTCCTCTTGTTCCCTCTCTCAATGTTCCTCACTCCCTTTGTTCTCTTTCTTGCTAAACAATTCAACAATTTTTTTTTTTCTCTCTCTCTCTCTCTCTCTCTCTCTCTCTCTCTCTCTCTCTCTCTCATTTTTTCTTCTTTGTTTCTATCCTTACACTCTTTATTTTTGCATCTTCCTCGCAATTATTCCTCCTATTCTCCTTTCCTCTTCCACAGTCTTTCTGCTCCTTCCTGTGTCCCTCTCCAGTTCTAGTTCTTTCACTTCTTTTTCTTTCAACCCAAAATTTTTGTCGTTCATTCCCTTCCCCATTTCACCTTTTACCGCCTCTCTCGTCTTCCTGATTATCTTTCTCCACATTTAGTTATTCCTCCATCCTTCTTTTCCCCCTTCGCTCTACCCACGTTATCTTACAGCTTAAGCTATGACTCAGCTTACTTAACAATTGTACCTTTACCTTCATTCATACAGCTACCAAAAACTGTGCAGCCAAACTGAAGTGATTATCCAACAAAAAAAAAAAAAAAAAAAGACAAACGAAAACGATACGTGAATGTATTTTGCAGCTAATGAGTCTTATATATTGAAAAAATTAATACAGATCCTTCAAGAATTCTTCCCAAGGCTGGCCCTAATTAGACTGACCCACCTGTAATCCGCGGTACACCTGGGACAGCTTTCTCGTCGGATTAGGAAGCTTTCTGTCACGTCTTACCTAACGACTTATAATACGACTTAAGCCCTTCAGTGTAATGACGTATTTTTAGGCTGTATTCCTGCTACTTTCAGACGACTTTACGACGCATTTTTCCACTTCCTTGTTGATTTTATTTCATGACGTATTTTTTCCGCTATTTTTTCTACTTTCAGACGATTTTCTTGATGCATTTTTCCACTTTTTATTCTATTTTCAGATGATTTTCTTGACGTATTTTCCACTTTGTTCTTGCTACTTTCAGACGATTTTTATGGCGTATTTTTGCTTTACTTCTGCTACTTTCAGACGATTTTCTTGACATTTCTCCACTTTATTTTTGCTACTTTCAGACGATTTTATGGCGTATTTTTTAACTTTATTTTTGCTAGTTACGAACGATTTTATGACGAATTTTTTTACTTTATTTTTGCTACTTACAGACGATTTTATGACTAATTTTATTCTTGCTTAGACGATTTTTATGACGTATTTTTAAATCTTTATTCTTGCTGCTTACAGACGATTTTTATGCCGCATTCTTGAACTACTTTTGATACAGACGATTTTTATGACGTTTTTACTTTATTTTTGCTACTTACAGACGATTTTATGACATTATTAAAAACTTTATTCTTGCTACTTACAGACGATTTTATGACGTATTATTAAAAACTTTATTCTTGCTACTTACAGACGATTTTATGACGCATTCTTTCACTATTCTTGCTACTTACAGACGATTTTTATGACGTATTTAAACTTTATTCATGTTACTCACAGACGATTTTATGGTGCATTTTTAAACATTATTTTCCCTACTTACAGACTTTTTTATTACATTTTTCCACTTTATTCTACTTACAGACGATTTCATTTAGCACAGGAAATGCCTCTCGTACTGATGGGGTTAAAGAAAGTTCTATCTAGCCTTGCCCTTCTAGATGGAAAAATCTCACCTGTACTGAAGAAAAGCATCTGAAGACAGCAATACAAAAAAAAAAAAATCGTAATCGAAGTGAAATGGTTTAGCTTTTTCCTATGCTATCCCTCCCCCTCATTACCCTGGCATTCTTAATAATAATAATAATAATAATAATAATAATAAAAATATAAATAATAATAATAATAATAATAATAATAATAATAATAATACCGGGTACTAATAACAGTAACAAAACCCTTCCTATAGCTGCTGCATATACCTACCCTCTCTCACAATGCTCACAAACTCACCAAACCATTATTATCATGATTACATACAAGACTCATAAATTTCTCACCATCACAGCTACATATATAAAAAACTTCTCATATTTCCACTACATAAACTGTCATCATACACATGCATACACATCACTTACACTTCAGCATCAAACATTACACACCTCACCATCACACCACATCTCACACACAACACCAACCACCACCATCTCCCTACACACCACACCACCTCACTACACACACACACACACACACACACACACACACACACACACACACACACACACACACACAATCAGCCACCTCTAGCAAACCCCCTACACTCCACCACCACCAGACATGCCACACCACATCAACCACCATTAACACCTGCCTACACCCCACCACACGTCACTACCACACACCACCTTATCTCTACACCTGTCACACACCAACCACTACACCTGCCCCCCACCTACCGTCACTGTCAGAGCTGTGAATAAGGAGGGATTTAGGCCAGTGGTACGGCTTAGTGCTTTGCTGATGGTGGGTTGGATAAGGCTGTTAGTTTTAATCTGGGTTATTATTATTATTATTAATATTATTATTATTATTATTATTATTATTATTATTAGTAGTAGTAGTAGTAGCAGTAGTAGTAGTAGTAGTAGTCGTAGTAGTAGTATCATCATTATCATTTATCATAAAAATATAAAACTGCAATAATTTCAGATGATATGAGTTCTCTTAATCAAAACAAATAATATTAAAGAAGTTTTACTACACACCCGGTCTACAAGAAAACCGATAAACTGACGAAGAAGCCAGTGAATAAACACTGCCGACAACTCTAATTCTCTTCACTACGATTACGTCTTCTTCAGTTTTATTACTCCTTCCTGGAAACGTCTGTACTCAGCTGAAGGCAAAATTTTCAAGATCGAGGGGTCAGACACTGCCTTCATTAATCCTTTTACCACAAGGGTTCTTTCCTAAGTTAAACAGATCGTCTGGAGGAAGCATGAAAAACCGAAATAAGACGTCAAGGTACTGGAGAGGCTACGGGTGGTCCATTTATAACCTCCTTTGACGCTACCACAAAAATAAAAAAATTAAAAAAATAAAAAATAATCTGAACACCAATATGTGACAGGATCGGAAAAAAATATGTTCGTATCTCTAGTGGAGTGGTTCGTGAATTTAAAACGATGGTTACCTTCTTTCGGGATAGATTTTACCTTTACTCCTTCAGATTGAGGACATAATTAGTAGTTTCTTCTTGTCACCTCTAACCAGATTTACTCAGGTCAGCCCTTCAAAACGAGGACGTACTTTTCATCCATTGCTGATATATCCAAACAAATGTATCCAGAGTAGGAGAGACTTGTCGAACTGAGGGGCTAGTCTTCAATACCCATTCCATACAAGAGGTCTTTCCCATGTCGTAGATAATCGCCTGGTGGTTCTAAAAATAAAATAAGGGTACGTTTTCTTGCTGGCGGGTTTTAAGAGTGATACAATAACTTTTGAGGAATAACAGCACACCGATTAAAAAAAAAAAAAGTTTATACCGGTTTGTATTTTCTTATATTACCTGTTACCGTACTATATACGTGTGTGTGTGTGTGTGTGTGTGTGTGTGTGTGTGTGTGTGTGTGTGTGTGTGTGTGTGTGTGTGTGTGTGTGTGTGTGTGTGTGTGTGTGTGTGTGTGTGTGTGTGTGTGTATTCAAGAACGGAGGTGTAAAGAATCTGTGTACAAAAAAAATTACAGATTACGGCTACAGACAGGTAAGGAATCACTATATAGAAAAAGGGGGTATGGCCTCTCAGATGGAACTATACTTTTTCCCCCGACTATGGACACAGATTTGATAGCCCGTTCCCTGAGGCCCATACCCCTTCACATGTCATACGCCTTCACATGTTATCACCTCAACATTAATACCAACGTTTATACTGAACACATGCTAGGGCTGTCTCACTCAGGACACGTGTGATGGTTTTAGAACGGGTGCTCTTGGTGTGTTTGTGAGTCTTGTGGTAAATCAATAAAGTCTGTTTTATGGAATTTCAGATACAAAAAAAAACGCTACCTCAGCCTCGGACTGAAGTGGCGTGGAAAGGTGAAGGGGCAGGAATACGAAGGAGAGGGGAGTGGGAGGAAGGAGTGGAAAGGGAGTGAATGAGTGGGTGTGAATGAATGGGTATGAAGGCGTGGGAGTGAAGGAGTGGGAGTGATGGAGGAGGAGTGAAGAAATTGGAGTGAAGGAGTAGGAGTGAAGGTGTGGGAGTGAAGAAGAGCGAATGAAGGAGAGCGAATGAAGAAGTTGGAGTGAAGGAGTGGGAGTGATGGATTAGGAGTGAAGAAATTGGAATGAAGGAGTAGGAGTGGAGGAATGGGAATGAAGGAGTGGGAGTGAAGGAATGGGGGTGGCGTTGGTGTGAAGAAGCTGGAGTGAAGGAGTGGGAGTGGAGTTGGAGTGAAGGAGTTGGAGCGAAGGAGTGGGAGCGAAGGAGCGGGAGGAAAAAGCAGGCAAACACGCAAACCCACACCTACACAAACACGCACCCGAGCAAACACTCACAAGGCACAAACACCAAAACAGTCATAAATATCAATACGAACAGGCACACTAAAACACAACTCCCTTCTCTTTTTACACACACACACACACACACACACACACACACACACACAGATAAAGTCATACAAATATACCTACATAAAAATATACCTTGATGCATAAGAGGTCACTCACTCTTACATAAAACATGATTCACGCCAAACCTTAAATATAAAATCGAGACAAATTTAAGGGGAAACTTTACTACTGAAATTTAAAGTCCTCAGCCTCAGATTTTTATGCAGGTAAAAATATAATATCTTCATTTGCGACCTGAACAAATAATATTTCTTTTGGTTCAGTGATCCCACGAAAATAATGGAAAATCACAATATATTTAGAGATTTGTAATATATTTCTTTAATGGCTTCTGATACTTAACTGAATTATTTGTTAGCTTCCCGCGTGAGATGGGTCCTAAGGTCTTAAGGCTAAAATTATTATGGTGAATATTTCTACTGTCTTATACAAACAGAATTCCTTACGTCTTTTCTCCTTAGGCCCTTGGACGTCTTATATATATTGCCTCCTTGTTATCTCCACAGAATTCTAATCTATTTTGGAGAGGCCTTTTGTACTGAAGGTGGTTAATAAAAGCTGCATCTAACCTCCCCAGTTCGAAGTCACTCTGATGATAAAGAAAGTGGGAGGTACAAAAAATATAAATAAAATCAAAAAAATAAAAGAAAGAAAAAGAAAATGGAAAAAAAAAGTCATCGGGTTAGATGCGATAAAAGGTCTGATGTAATATAGATTTATGGGATTTTGTATGTTTTTAATCTCCTTGGTAACTAGAGGAAAACAAACTACACACCATCGAAACGTAATAGTTACAGACACCTGAAATAAGACAGAAGATCAGTGTTTAAGTTTTACATGTTCCTGTTTTTTATTTACTATTTCTGGTGGCTTGGTTTAATATCTGTGAGGGTGGCATGAGAAACGATAAAGATTAAAGTAATAAAAAGACGCCTCAGAGTTGATGAGTTAAAAGACGTGAAGTATCGAAAAAAAAAAATCGGAGTGTTAAGTTTTTACGTGTATCGAAAATAGGAATATTAATATTTTACGTGTATCGATAATCGGCGTATTATTTTTTTTACGTGTTTCTGTTCTTTGTTTAGGGTTTATGGTAGCGTGTTTTAGTATTCGTGAGTAGGTGGTGCTGGGGCCATAACTACCCACTGAGAGAGGGCTGGGTCGCCTCCACCCTGTAGCCTACCTAGGTCTTATCCTACATCACGCACCCCATCTCTTGGTAAACATCCTCTCTCTCTCTCTCTCTCTCTCTCTCTCTCTCTCTCTCTCTCTCCACTGTCTTCCCACCGACGTTTCTCTGTTCTCTCTGTTATCGATTTTTTGCCTCTCTCTTTCTCCCTCTCCCCTCTCATACATATAAAACTGCTGTTCATTCCTCCATCCTTTGTTACTTTCCTCTCCTCTCTTCTCTTCTCTTCTCTCTCTCTCTCTCTCTCTCTCTCACACACACACACACACACACACATCCGTCCTGACCGCCCTATCTTTACCTTGGCATCCTGTTTCTCTCTTCCTGTCTGCATTTACGTCCTTCTGAGCCAAGTACCTATTTCCCCCCTTTCATTTATTTATGTTTTCTCTTCAACTCTTGTATACCTCCTCAGCTTCCCCTACTTCCCCTTTACTTCTTTTGTCTTCCCTCTTCTACTTAGTTTTCCTCAGTGCCCGAACTTCCCCACATACCTCTTCAATCTCTCCCTTCTTTATCCCCAGAATCTCCATTGTTTACTTCACTTAGGTCGCCTCTATCTTTTTTATTTCTATTTTCATCTTTATTTCTGTTCATTTTCCCTCCTCCTTTTTATTTATCATTAGTCTTGCTTCTGTATGTCTCTTAATACTCCTTTGTTTGTTTACTTATTTTGCTTTTCTTGTTCTTCAAATTATCTCCTTACTCTCCCCCCTCCCCTTTTTTTTTCTCTCTCTCTCCTTTATTTCACTTCAATCAGCCCCTCTTCTTTATTCTCTTCAGTCTCTCTCTCTCTCTCTCTCTCTCTCTCTCTCTCTCTCTCTCTCTCTCTCTCAGGGGCCACTCGCGCCACTCGAACAAATGTGCCCCACGTAGCCATGTCTTTGCAAATTATCCCATAAAAAATCAGTTTGTTTCCCTCACGCCCCTCTCATTTTTGACCCTCCTCCTCTAATTCCTTATCCTCATTAAATTTACCTGTTCTTCCTCTTTAACCATGTCCAGTTCCATATCCTTATTTAACTCTTCACCCAATTTAATAATCTTATCTTTTCTTACACGCTCTTCTAATTCCCCTTCACCAATTCTTCCCCCTATCTAATTCTTCAACCACAGTTTCTTCACTTATTTTAATTCTTTATCTTGCCACACTTACACCCTAATCTGTTCAGTTCCTCAAGCTCTTCACCCTTGCCTAATCCCCTCACCCTCCTCTAATTCTCCACCCTGTCTATTTCCACCCCGTACAGGCTATCAGTGAGGTCCCCCTGCCTACCACTTCCTGTTCTTGGTTAATCACACTTAGACTGATTGGAATTGAACCCTGCCTGTCCACTCTCTGAACCCTCCCCCTTCCCTATCACTGGGGATTAGTGTAATGAATGAATGAGTGAATGAAAGAGTGAATGGGTGAATGACGGAGTGAATGGGTGAGTGAAAGAAGGAGTCAATGATTGAGGGAGTGACAATGTGAGTGGGTGAGTGAAAGCAAGTAAGAGCAACAGGCAATCAATCCGTCATGCAATGGGGAAGATCTGTGTGGATTTGGTAAGTGAGTGAGCGAGTGAGGGAGCCCATCAGATATATCAAGTCATTATCATGGGGGAGCATCCGAGTAGCCTCGATGAGGAAGGATGGGTAAGGGGTGAGGGAGAGAGAAGAGAGGTGTGGTGTGAGTGAAAGAGAGAAGAGGGGAGGTAGGAGGCTTTAAAAGAGGAGAGAGAAGAGGAGAGGAAGGAGACATAAGAAGATCAAGAGGTAAGAGAGAAAAAATTGACAGGTATGAGAGAAGAAAGGCAAAAGGTGGGCGAGAGAACAAGACCCGGCCCGGTGAGGAGTAAGACCATCGGGTAACTTGCCAGTCAGCCAGGCGTCTCAATGCTAATGGTGTCAGGCTTCCGTGCTGACCTCTACCCTCACGCCCTACCCTCTCACCTTATTCCCTACTCTCACCCCTTCTCTCCTCTACTCTCACACCTTTCCTCTCCTCTACTCTCACCCATCCTCTCCCCTACCCCAATCCTCACCCCTCTCTTCATGCCCTGCCACTCTGCCTTCTTTCTTCCTTCTGTAACCACTCTTCTACCCCACCCCTCACCTCGCCTCTACCTGCCTCTCTCCCTCCTTTCCCTTTTACCTTATTTTGTGTCCTAATCTCTCTTCCACCTCATCCCTCGCCTTCCCTCCATCTCATACCCCTCTCCTCTCCTCTATAATTCCTCCACCTTACGCCTCTTCCATTCATCAACTATCTTCTCTCTCAAACCCTTTACTTTTTTCTTTTTCTCATTCTTCGCTTTTCCTTTCTTCTCTCTCTCACACCCCTCATCTCTCTCTCTCTCTCTCTCTCTCTCTCTCTCTCACACACACACACACACATACACACACACACACATTTCGCCTCTCCTCTCTCAAACCCATCCCCTTTCCTCTCTCCCATCCCACAATGTTCCTTTCATCTCCCTCTCTCACATCTCTCAGACGTATCACTTCCCTTCTTCCTATCCTGTACCACCTCCCACCTCAGACCTTCCTGTCACTTCCCTTCCCTTTAACACACGCTTTTACAATCACCTCCCTTCACCACCTTCACTTCCCATGCTTAGTTTCCTGTCCCTCCTTCCCATCCCACCATTCCTACCGCTTCCCTTAACCTCTTTCCTCACCTCCTTCCATGCTTAGTTTCCTGTCCCTCCTTCCCATCCCACCATTCCTACCGCTTCCCTTAACCTCTTTCCTCACCTCCTTCCTACTTCCTCATCTCCGCCATTACCTACTCCTCTCCTCTCCTCACTCTCCCTCTCTCTCCCTCCCTCACCATTTCCTTCCTTATTCTTATTCCTCCCTCACCACCATTAGTCTGTGTGTGTGTGTGTGTGTGTGTGTGTGTGTGTGTGTGTGTGTGTGTGTGTGTGTGTGTGTGTGTGTGTGTGTGTGTGTGTGTGTGTGTGTGTGTGTGTGTGTGTGTGTGTGTGTGTGTGTGTGTGTGTGTGTGTGTGTGTGTGTGTGTGTGTGTGTGTGTGTGTGTGTGTGTGTGTGTGTGTGTGTGTGTGTTTTGCCTCCAATCTCTTAGCTCCTCCTCATTCCACACTCCCACCACTCCCCGCCCCATCCACTGTCATCATACGAAACACATTAAAATCATTATAATTTTCGTTTTTTTAAGTACCGTACAAGATACTATAAGGTTAATCGTTCATCTTTAATACCCTAAACATCGCTAACAATACGACTGCTCAAGAAAAAACTGCAATATCTCAGTAGTTTATAAAGAATTCAGTACCATTACCTTTGGCTTCTATCGTTTTCTGTACTCTTATTCTACACCTATTTCTCGGTATCCTTTCCCACATACTGGAAAGGAAATATAGTGTAAGGTAATATCTGCAA
>NC_137007.1:4954568-4962068 GCF_032717465.1 Coenobita brevimanus
AATAAATAAAAAATAATGGCAAGTTACAGAGTGATGCTATACAAAACGTCCTTGTTATACTCTCTCTCTGTCTCTGTCTCTGTCTGTCTGTCTCTCTCTCTCTCTCTCTCTCTCTCTCTCTCTCTCTCTCTCTCTTTTGTCCAGAGTTAGTGAAAAAATGTTCATTAAAGCTGCGTGCCTCATATAAAAAAGCCAATTTGCAAGTTCCCTTAAATTGCAGTATCTTGCTTACAAAACCTGTGATACTCAAGAACACATCCCTGAAATACAACAAGGAATTGCTGTACTGTTCCTCATACACTGTACAGCAATATAGCACTTTCAGCACTCCCACGAGTATAACTATAATGCCGGTGGGGTAGACGGGCAAGAGAGATTACTATTTACTGCCTGGTTGAAATCACTCCACGATGGCCAGCCCTGTCGACGTGGGGACCATTTACAGGCAGACTGCCATGTTTACACTCAGGGACATCACTGGCAAGTATTCACCAAAACAGTATTTATATTTTGCACCTCAGCTCTCC
The DNA here is from genome assembly GCF_032717465.1 of Coenobita brevimanus. NCBI lineage: Eukaryota > Metazoa > Arthropoda > Malacostraca > Decapoda > Coenobitidae > Coenobita > Coenobita brevimanus. The sequence goes on from NC_137007.1 coordinate 4,955,096, forward strand.
AACACTTAACTCAGACCTTTAAAAAGTCTTACGAAGCTGGGATTTGATACTTTACATATTTAATGTATATTCCCTTATGCCAATTAATTAACACCTATGTATGATCATCTTAAACACACACACACACATTATATATATCTAAAGTATCTATCTATCTATCTATGTATATATATACTGTAATATATATATATATATATATATATATATATGCAGTAACTGCAAAATACCTCTCTTGAAGCAATGAGGTACCGCAGTATTGAGGCTATTTTACTTGCAATCAAAACACATCTCACATATATAAGCACAAAGAAGAAAGAACCAGCTATATACGCAGAGAATCAGATGCCAAAATCCAAGATAACGAGACTTTGGGGCAAAGTAATACCTAAAAATTCGTAAACAAAGAAATCGAATCAGCCAGAAATACAGATAAAATTATGATAAAAGCCAAACGATGTCAATGAGACCAATGACGAAATATGGGACCTACCTGAGCCCCCTCTAGTCCCCCCCTTCCCTTTCATCCTCACCCTGACACAAACACAAACATATATATATATATATATATATATATATATATATATATATATATATCATCCCTACGTGTCAAGTGGGGTTGGTGGAGGATTAGTGCCCCTCCCTGTAAAACAATTAACTCTAAGCCGTTGGCCACCCCGTTTGGGATACATGGCGTCTGGCAATGAATGACTGTACACACACACACACACACACACACACATATATACTGTATATATCTATATCTATACCTATCTATCTATCTATTTATCTATCTATCTATCTCTCTATCTATCTATATATATATATGACGGTGACGATAAAACAGAAAATCATTCATTCATTCATTCATCACCTAGTCCTATGTTGTCCCTTGAAGAGCGTAGAAGCCCGGAGCTAGGCAAATTGGTCCAGACATTTAGGATGAGAGTGACCATCCTCACTGATCCCTGAGTGGCATTACGTAAGCAATACCGTATACCCCAACCACCCCTTGGATGTAAACCTGCACAGGCTCAATCTGACTGAAGCGCCTTAATTACGCACTAAACCACCAGGTGCCATAAATTGGATATATGGTTACCACCCACCGTATTAAATGGTTCCCTGGGTTACAGGAAATACCGTATTTTGGTTTGTCACTCAGTGCAGAGACCATAAGGCAGCACTACACTGAGTGAGTAGATGATCGACTCCCCCACCTGCCACCAAAGATAAAATATAACTAACCAATATGCAAATGGAACATAAAAGATAAAGTTTATGCCGAACATGTAACAAAAATCCTACATACACAATAGAGGAACAGCCTTGCCTCTCACTCACTCACCAGCCCGACTCACATTCAACCCGCCTACCAAGATTTAACACCAAAATTCCTCACTCCATAGGCAAAAACTGGTTCCTTAATGTCGAATTAGAAATCAGTCGGGGTTTTCGCAACTGCTCTTCAATCACTCAGGAATGATTCGTGTTTATCGAAGTTAACTGACTGTCGCTTAACTCTTTGGCTGAATAATTCGTTTGGTGGAATCTGCAACAAAATACGAAGTAGTATATTTTCCAACAAAACTTAAATCGAGATTGGTTTTAAACTTTTGGACGTCATAGGGTTCTCTTGAAAACAGTAAAATTATCTGACGATCGAAAATATAATGCAAGGTAAGTATTGCATGGCTAAAACTTCAAACTGCAGTAGGCTAGCTATTAAAGGGACTCATTCAAAAGGTATTAACCGAATTAACTCCTTCACTACGATGATGTCATTTATGTAGCTTTCTTGGTGCCATTTTATTAAACTTACATTCCTCTTATACTGAGGGATTAAAGGCTATCACAGACTCCTACAATTCATAAACGATCTCCTAACCTGAATAAAACCGTCTGGACATTGCAGGAGTATAAGTACGTCCAGGGGGTGAAGGGGTTAATGAGTTTAATTCCTGCTGCACCGAGTGACGAATTACCCTCCGTAATTTACATGATATTGGCTTGGTATGAGGCTGGTGCTGGTATATCGACCTCCTCTCACCCCACCCCCCTGCCTGCCCACCACTAGACCTCACCTGCCTTACCCCTCCTTGCCCTGCCCTGCCCTACTTTAGTCCTGCCTTGCCCTGCCCTACCTTGCTCTTTCCTGCCCTGCAAACGCTGTCGTATCCTACTCTGCGACTGCCCTTCCCTTCTCTACTTTGCCCTACCTTACTCTGTCCCACTCTGCTATCGCCGCCTCGCCCTACCTCACTCTGTCACACCCTACCCTATCTCAACCCTCAGCCCTCTGCCGCTGTGCTCTGCTGTACTCTGCCATGTCTTGCTCCTCCCTTCTATGTCCTGGCACAACCAGTTCTATTCTGCCCTGCCCCACCTTGCCCTGCCCTGTCCTGCTATGCCTCGCCCCAAACCGCCACGCCCTTACTCTGCCGTGCCCTGCTCCACCTTGCTCTACATCATTTTGCATTTCCTCATGTTGTTTAATTCTGCTCCGCCGCGCCCATCTCCACTAGCGCCATCAATGCTCCCCCATCCCTGTCCCACTTCACCTCATTGTCCCCACCTCATACCCACCTCAAAATATCTGCCCCACCGCACCCTATTTCTCAGACAATTTCCCATATACTGTTCCCCATCTCACCTAGCCCCATTCCGCTAGGTCCTGCTCCATTTGGTCAGTGTCTACAGAATCCAAGATGTTTGTTTAGCCAGTGAGAAGCCATCCTGCCGTACCTACACACTGCCTATCTTAACCCCACCCTTCCCCATCATATCCCATCTCCTCCCCTCTCCCTGACCCGCCACACCCTCTCGAACGTTGTCTCTCTCTCACAAGCCCTGCCCCTTTCTTCCCCGAACACTACCTTTCTCCCTATCCCAATCAACTTCACCCCACCCCCTCACTGTACTCTGGGTGACTAAAATATATCAATCTCTCCCCCGCCAGCTAAAATCTCTCCCCGTCCAGCCCCACCCCCGCCCCAAAACTGCCTGTCTCTCCCTCACTTTACGCCACCCCACCATTCTCCTCACTACCAAAATCTTCCCCACCCAAACTCTCCCCAAATATACCTGTTTCTCTCCCGTCACAGCCCGCCTCTCCCCAGTGCTACATCTCTTCCGCCCCGCCCCGCCTCTCCCCAGTATTACTTATCTCTCTCCCGTCCCGCCCCGCCCGTACACAAGAGGCGGGCGGGCGGATCTAGATAACGTAACAATTATCCTAAGTTGTTGAGGCAGCGAGAGTAAACAGTCTTATCTGATGCTACCTACCCCTCCAGTACGCTCACACACTCGCACTTTCTTCCTCCTCACTCACTCCCGCTTTCATTCTCTCGCTCCTTCACTCTCTTTCCTAACGGCACGGTCTCTCAGGCTCTCTCCTTCTTCAAATGGTTACATATTAAACGTGGAAATACTAAAGACAGGGCAACAAATAACAAAATTATCTAAGGGACGTTTATAAATGAATCTGGTTAATTATCAAAATGAAGACATCGAGAGAATCTAATCCAAATATATACCAGTAAAATAACCAAAGGCCTAGATTAGTAACTGAAAAAATGCCAGTCGAACTACTCCTGAGGTAACAGCTTTAAAATGAAAATGTAAAATTGTCACCGAAATGAAGAGTAACATAATTTCTCCCTAAGTGAAAACAAAATCAGACGAAACAGCCTGGTAAAAGGCGATATACGTGTAGTTCTAGCATTTATTCGAGGCTTGGACGAGTACTGATATCTAGGTTTGTATTTCCAGTCATGTCAGCAATCGAACAACAACAAACTCAGACTTACTACTGTTCTCCTTCCTTCCACATCACGGTAACTGCAGCAATGTCGTAGCCTACCCTCATTGCCTTTCCTGTAACACTCGACCTTGGAAGAACTTGTAGGTCCTTTGGGGTTTCCTTCCCTTACAGCTTTGTTCACTTTCACGTATACCTCTTCCCACGCTCACTTACGCTCTCAAACACCCTCTCTCTCTCTCTCTCTCTCTCTCTCTCTCTCTCTCTCTCTCTCTCTCTCTCTCCAACACACCTTCCCAGACTCTCTCCATCTCGCTCACACAATCACTCAAAAACTCCCACACTATCTTCCTTCCTCACTCTCCCTCTCTCACTCTTTCCCACACTAGGGCTCTCTCTCACACACACAATAACTTTCACTTTTGTATTGCGACATTTTCAATCATTGTTTTATTCATTCTGACACACACTCTCTCTCTCTCTCTCTCTCTCTCTCTCTCTCTCTCTCTCTCTCTCTCTCTCTCTCTCTCTCTCTCTCTCTCATCCTTGCATCGTCACTCCTCTCTCTCACCTCTTGACTTCCAATCCACTCCTACCCTTTTTGCTCCCTCCTCCACACTCCTCCCTCCCTCCCTCTCCACAAACCAAATCAGTTCCACTCAATCCCATTATTTCCACACCACTAAATCAAACTCCACACCCATCTCAGCCACAAAGAACTCCACACCTGGCCTCCACCTTCGTCCTTCCACCTGTTCCATACCTCTCTTCCACACCGTATATGGAGTGCTTCTGAAAATGGCTGATATCCCATTTCACTGTTATAATTAAATACTGAACAATGGCATCAAAAAAAGCGAAGCAATAACGTGTAGAATAATTAGGGTTTGTGCAGGTAGCCAAGGTGTGTGTGTGTGTGTGTGTGTGTGTGTGTGTGTGTGTGTGTGTGTGTGTGTGTGTTATTACTCTCCTCAACGTAAACCTCACACGATCACGGAAGGGAGTAACTTGGAGCTGATGTGAGAGGAGTCAGTAAGTGAACGACATTTTATGAGGCTTTCTGGCTATACCCATACAGATTACCTCTTTTTTTCTTAGTCCTTAGTATAACGTATTAATATGATGCCAACAATTTCTGGACAACATCAATATACCACATGAAGCGAGTGTTTATGGGTGTTACATATAGCTAACTTCTCGATATAAGGCCTCTTTTTTATTTTCTAACTTACTGTGAACATCGTTTTTGCATTTTGCTCTCCCTAACTTCAGACATTTCTATTCTTCTTAGGAACCGCTCGTCTTAGTGTTGGGGTTAATAAAGGTTGTATCTTATGTAGTGCTGCTCTCGGGTGTCTACCCTTTCCTCTCCTCCATCCTTCTTTCCATCCATCGTCTTCTGTCTTTCTTTCCTTCATTCTTTCCTCTTTCTTCTGCCTGCGGGTGACTTTACACTCCCTCTTGTGTCTTTCTTTCCTTCATTCTTTCCTCTTCCTTCTGCCTGTGGGTGACTCTACATTGAGTGACAAGCCAAATGGTTTCCTGTACACCAGGAAACCATTTACTACGCTGGGTGGTAACCATAGAACCAAATTTAGGCTCCTGGTGGTTTAGTGGGTAATAAAGGTGCTCCAATCGGATTGAGCCAGTGAAGGTTTATATCCAAGGGATGGTTGGGGTTATTGCTCACGTAATGCCACTCACGGATGAGTGAGGCTGGTCACTCTCATCTTAAAAGCCAGGACCAACTTTCCTAGCCCCGGGCTCCTACGCTCCTCATGGGGCAAGGTAGGATTAGATGATGGATGCATGGATGGTATCTTAACACTCCAATCTGATAGGCAAATCCATAGCTGACTAAATTTGTATGGAGAAAGCACAAACAAAATGAAAAAGATGTCCTATTTGTGAAGTTACGTATTGCTACAGTACCTATGAAAATGATATGCCTGTTTCATTCAATTAACGGTACCAAATGTAAGGAAAAGGCCGGGAAATTTTAGAATACATTATCATCCTCATCCTCATCATCATTACCATTATCATCATCATCATCCCGGCTCACTTTCCCACCCACAAAAGGGGTCAGGTTTATCATATATATAAATCTAGTTCTGCATCAACTATCTCCATTACGTACTTGGCTGATACAACTAACCACTACATTCCCAATACATACCACTAGCTAATAATTCCCACACCACAGACTACACCAGCAACCAGATAATTTTCCCACCTCTCTATTAAATTACTACAACTTCCAATAGGTATATATATATTTTTTTATTTTATTTTTTTTGTTCCTTCCTCTGTTCATCTTCTGCTAAAAAAAAAAAAAATGAAGCTCTCTCAACCCATACAATATTTCCCTATAAGTCTTCCCTATACATAATTCTGGCCTATAATTCCCACACTAAGACCTCCAGCATCAACTAGATAATTATTCCAGGTATTTTTTCTTGGTTGTTTTAGTCCTATAATTCCTCTAGGCAGGTATAATTTCCCCTATCAACCCAAGCTATAATTCCCTCTCAGAAATATACCATGCACTGTGGCTATACTCCTTTCACTCTAACCTGGCCCAAAATTACCATCTATCCATCGTGAATGTTGAGTTTTATGAAGAGACTGACGCTAGATTATGTTGCTAATCACGAAGAAGTGCTATGGAAGGTAGACAGAGTGGCAGCATCGTCTCTTTCTGCCACACAGCTACGTGGAGTAAGCTGCAAAAGGACGAAAATCTGGACCAAGTTAAAAACAGTATAATTCAACAAACTATAATTTTGGCTAATAATTCCCAGCACCAACCAGATAATTATTTCTTACCATTTCAGTGGCCTATAATTAGACCCGGCTTGGTATAATTGCCCCTCTCACGGTATAATTCCCTCTAAAAATAATTCTATAATAATACTACTCTGTTACCCCAACTCGTCCTCCTTGTATAACTGGCGGTGGGTATAATGATGGCGTATAATTAGCGTGAGTATAATCTGCAGTGGGTATATACAACGTCTGCGTGTATAACTTGAGGGTATAATCGGTAAGCAAGAGTTTAAGTATCTGTGGATATAATCTTGCTGTTGGTATAATTTGTGTGTATACTTGCGATTGTATAATCTGTTGTGGACAAAATTCGCAGGGAGAGTGGCTATAATTGCCGTAGGTATAATTTGCGAAGAGTATAATTCCTGAGGGTGCGTATGATCCGTC
>NC_137007.1:4964568-5069568 GCF_032717465.1 Coenobita brevimanus
GGCAAACCTCTTGTAAGGAATGGTTAAAATATAAATAAGGACACTTTTTTTTTTTTTTATATGTCTGAAATAATAGTAAGGATTGTAAGAGGTGAATCTGATCGTGTATAAGGGAACAGTTTTGTGTGTGTGTGTGTGTGTGTGTGTGTGTGTGTGTGTGTGTGTGTGTGTGTGTGTGTGTGTGTGTGTGTGTGTGTGTGTGTGTGTGTGTGTGTGTGTGTGTGTGTGTGTGTGTGTGTGTGTGTGTGTGTGTGTGTGTGTGTGTGTGTGTGTGTGTGTGTGTGTGTGTGTGTGTGTGTGTGTGTGTGTGTGTGTGTGTGTGTGTGTGTGTGTGTGTGTGTGTGTGTGTGTGTGTGTGTGTGTGTGAGAGCGTACAGGTTTGCGTGGTTAGCTTCAATAATAAACGCAACAACAGAGCTACTCCCACCAGCACCACTTTTTGCCCCACCCTGTATAATACCATTCACCGGAAACCCACCTCCACCTGTCCTGAATAATACCCTACTCATCCACCCATTCATTACCATAGCCACATTCATTCACGTATACACCATTACTCTCCTGGTTTATTCATAGGGCCACAGTAATAACAAATACACGACACTGTTGCATTAACCAAACCATGATTCATTTCTTCACCGTAACGCCAAATACCATCCATTCACCGTGTTTTTTTTTTTTTTTTTTTTTGCAGCAACATAGACAAGGTACAATTTCATTAGCCAAACCTCGATTTTTATCATATCGTTACAGCCACCTCTCATTCACACAACCACCCCAAGTACCATCCATTCATCATTTACCTATGAACATCACTCCTAATCAACCATGAACATATTCACTACTACGCTGGTTATTCACGCATGCAGCCACAACAATAAATATACACACTACTATTCACTACCCACTTACTGATTCATTTTCATCCATCTACATCTCATTCATAAAATCCCACCAACGACCATCCATTCACAATCGTTCACGGGACCAAAATACAACAGCTAAGCGATTCTATTTCCAAACTACGATTCAGGAAGCCCCATCCCTTGTTCATTCACACAGCTATACGGAAATATCATCACTTCATATTTCCCCGGGACCACAACGAGATATACACACTATATACACGTCATTGCTTCGTTAACCAAACCTTGATTCATACAGACTCACCCACTGCTCATTCAAAGTCGTATTGTCATCATTCATCTCTTATCTACTTTTCAAAATTAACCACGCACACGCACACACACAAGCACATCCCCACACCTCCCCCTCCATGCATATCCACACCTCCCACCCCCCGCACACACGCAACACAAAACTATTCCATTGTTTCGGTTTGCACAAATCTATCAAACTTTCATAAAAAAATTTCTGTCATCCCATTCCATTTCTTCCATCGTCCCCCATCCACTATCAGGTCAGCTATACAAAGACGTGTGTTCATTTTCTTATCTGATTTATCCCCTACAGTTCAGCTTTGTATTTTGCTACCGTCAATCGATTTATTCAGCTTTCCAGAGGTTAATGACAACCTCCATAATCCCTCAGAGTATTTTGACGATTTTCTTGTTACTGCTGCTTCCGCCACACGATTTTATTCAGCTGAAGGGAGACCAGTGGAAATGGAGGGGTTAATCTCATTTCCCATCAATCATTCATCTATTACACCACAATCGCCATACCCTCATAACCTCCCATTAACTGTACCATTATTAACTTCCCGCTGGTAATATACCCATTATCTCCCATTAACCGTACGGTACATCCATTAATTTTCCACTGGTAATTTGATCATTATTTGACATTAGCCATATATTCATTCACTTCCCACTACTTCATTACTTCCCATTAACGATACATCCATTACTTGCCATTGGTCACACACCCATTACTTCCCGGCAGACATACTGTACATCCATTCACTCGGCAACTGTCATATCCACCCATTTTTTCCACCAATCTAGTTTAGCATGTGCCTGTCATTATTCACCCACCAACACCCACTCACCCTCACACACTCTCTACAAAGTGTCCAATACACTCTTCATCCAACCATCCATAATCTACACTTCCTCCACTGTTCACTTACCACCGCCTGTTTTCATTCATTCTCTAATAAAGGTTCTCATCCATTAGCCCTTCATCGTTTCTATTAATATCATTATTATCTTTACTATTATTATCATTATTAGCTTATCTACTGCTGTCAAAACGTTTCCTACTACAACAACCTGTTTTTCTTTTTATCTCCCCATGTCAAACCTACATTCCTCTCTGACCACTGACCACTCCTATGTTTATGCTCCACGGAAAATGTTAGAAGCTACTGTACTCCCACTAAATATATATATATATATACATATATATATATATATATATATATATATATATATATATATATATATATATATATATATATATATATATGTATGTATATGTATATGTATGTATGTATATTAGTTACCCATGTGGTGTGATACAATACGACACAGGGACCAAGGATTCTGAACTACCACCAGTGCCAAATGAACACGGTTTCACTTTCACAAATCATTTCAAAGTTCATCGCACCCAGGGATAACGAATATTCTTCTTTTTTTTTTTTTTTAGTGGGTGTGCGTGTTACCGATCGACTACCGAGTACAGAAAGGACACACACTGACTGTACGTGAAAGAAAACAATCAGGCCGAAACAAGATAGACTGAATTCGGTGATACGCAAGGACTGGAAGGAACAAGCTAAAAGCCAAGAGGTCTGAGTGGAGAAAGGTGGGGAAGGTTTTAGTCCTGCAGGGGATTATCTCAGCCTGTTGATGATGATGATGATGATGACTGATAATGATGACCCCTCCATCCACCTGTCCTTCCCATATACATACACTCATCCTTCTCCCCCATCCATCTACCTGTCCTTCCCTAATACTGCACATACACTCATCCTTCTCCCCCATCCATCCACCTGTCCTTCCCTTATACAGCACATACACTCATCCTTCTCCCCCATCCATCCACCTGTCCTATTAATTATACTAATCCTCCTCCTCCCATTCAGCCATACCCTTCATCCATCATCATCCCCCCCACAGTAATGACCCCCCAAAGTGCTTAATTACGAGGGACCAAACCACTTCCTGCCCTTTTAATTGTGGGTACATTGTTGGCTCTATTATTTCATTATTATTACCATTATACGTTTTTCTACACTTATTCACTTGTGTTCTTTTTCAATAATTCTACTCTTTCGGTACTTTTTTTTTTTTTAATTCTTGCTATTCCCGACAATATTATTTAATTTTAGTGAGGCCTATTGTCATTATATTTTTTATTTTATCTGCTTATCTATCTGTCTGTCTGTCTGTCTGTCTGTCTGTGTCTGTCTGTCCGTCTGTCTGTCTGTCTACTTAACTATATTTATTTACTCATTTTACTTTCCCTGCCAGACAATGCTACTGACCCCCCCAAACACCTCTTGTCGTGAAGGAGATATCAGCAGTTTCCATTAAAGTCTTCAGTACGATTTCTTTATCCAATTCTTGCTCCCACCAGACGATTTTCCTCGGTTTATGGGACACCTCGGGGAGAAGGAATTACAAACGACATTAATTCCTTCAGTACTAGAATGTGTGTTATTTTTCTCTTGCTAACGCCAGTCGATTTGTGCTGCTTAGCTGAATCCTCTCCTAATTACAGGGTTGAGAAGTCTGAAGCTAGTGAAAAGGAGAGTTCGAAAAGAAACAGGAGAAATATGAAGAAAAATAAGACAATTAGTGAAGGCAGCGAAAATAAAACTAACAAGATGAGACGAAGGAAGAGACAAGCTAACACAAGACCAAACATCAGAATAGGGATCACGTGTAACAAAACTCTGTTCTATTTAACTTGGCGTAAAATCGCCATCTCTCCATATTCAGTTCTGAAATACAGCAAGACAGTGAGGCTAAAATATGGTGTTAGTCATGAAGAAATGGTATGGAAAGGATGTAGAGCCTTAACCCTGTCTCTTTCTACCGCTGAGCTACGTGAAATAAGCTACAAAATTACGAAAATCTGGGACAAGCTGAAGTGAATGAAGTACAGTATGACAGCAAAAAGACCAGTGAGAGGGGAATGAAAAAGGTGGAAAAAAAAAAAGACTAATGTACTTTATTTCAAATATTTAAGAAAGAGCGAACCAAAAACTAGAGGTTCACAAAACTGTTCCTTCGTATCAAAAAATTAAGGGAACGAAAAAATGAGAGGAAGCAAAAAAAATAATAACTAAACATAACGGATAAAAGGAGAGAGAGAGAGAGAGAGAGAGAGAGAGAGAGAGGCTACGACAAAAACCTTCCGGAATCCAAACGAGATCAATTCATTAAACACACTATATCCTCCAAACCTGTGCACTACGCAATTCACCTCACAAACACCATGGCTTAAGATCTGTAGGCATAGGTCAGGTGAAAGTATAATTCTCTCTCTCTCTCTCTCTCTCTCTCTCTCTCTCTCTCTCTCTCTCTCTCTCTCTCTCTCTCTCTCTCTCTCTCTCGTACGATGGATATAAAAGATGTAACAGGTTTATATAGAGTTCCTTCACGTTTGATGACGAAAGGTAACGAGAAAATATATATATACTACCACCATTGCCATAAATCATCATCATCACTGTCATCGTCTTCATCATCATCACTGCCCTCTTCATCATCGTCATCACTGTCGTCATCATCATCATCATCATCATCCCAATCCTTAATCACATCCAAAATATAGAGCAAGGCAGGACACACACACACACACACACACACACACACACACAGCGAGAGTGAGGAAGGCTGAATGGCGAGGTGATGGAGTGAGGTGTAATCGTGACTTGAAGGTGCTCAGGTGCCTACCATATACACACGTTTTCTACCACGACCTACTGCCTCATCCATCACGAGAGAGAGAGATAGAGAGAGAGAGAATGGTCCAAAGGTAACAGGCTGCTATTTTTTTTTTTTTTTTTGCTGACAAGGGCTAGACATATAGAAGAGATATATATAGATAGAGAGAGTAGTCTAAAGGAAACAGACTACAAGTTATGTCTTTTTTATTGAGAAAGGAGAGGCAAAGACACTGCATTAGGCTACAGAGGAAGGCTACAGGGATATACAGTATAAACATTAATCATCTAATTCTTCAGCAGATATTTTTCCCAAACAGAATAAAATTGCCTGTAGCGAAAAAGACAATAACTAAAAACGACGGACTGGAAATATGCGTTTGTTCCTAACCCCTATAGAAGAAGTGGCTGTTTCTAAACAATAAAAAGAAATCAATAATCATAATAATAATAATAATAATAATAATAATAATAATAAAATAAGAAATCTAACGGAAACTCACCCTAATTAAAAAAAAAAAGGTAATCGTAGAGGTAATTATGAATACAAGGTTACAGAACTGGTCTATATAAGCTGTAATGGAATAAGAGGAAGGGTTGATAATGAGACACAGACGGATACATAAGATTAGCATTAACCCTTTCAGTTCGATGACGTCTTATATCTATTAATCACTGCTATATTCAGACTTCACTGGACTTACACAAGGCCTGAAGAGGTTATTGAAGGCTTTATCCAACCCCTGTTGCTCGAAAATCCCTCTCCTAAACTGAATGAGAGAGAGAGAGAGAGAGAGAGAGAGAAATAATAAGGCGCGTCAGTGGTAGAGGTTAACACGGATTTACTTTAGGAATTGTAAACTGAATTCAGGGGAGGTTTTAATATCATACAGAAAAGGGGTTTAATAAAAGAAAATAAAAATTACGAAATAGCATCACAGTCGTAAATCAAAAATGAGAAAGAGATCACACTAATGCTTCAACCCTTCACAACGATTATTTTTTTTATTCATAACACCAAGAGATAATATTCAAGTTTATTATTCAGCTCAACTAGTAAGGTGTTAATTACGTCTATATCGAACCACAATATTTCTAATGGTTTCCCCTAAGATGAATTAAATCGTCTGGATATGGTGATAGTAATGTGATAATGACGTACTCACACTGAATGATAATAATAATAATAATAACAATAATAATATCGGTAGTAGTAGTACATGCAGTAGTAGTAGTAGTAGTTGTAGTAGCAGCAGTATTAGCAGTAGTAGTAGTAGCAGCAGTAGTAGTAGTAGTAACCGCAGCAGCAGCAGCAGTAGTAGTAGTAGTAGTCGCAAAAAATATAAGAAGAAGAAGAAGAAGAAGAAGAAGAAGAAGAAGATGATGATGATGATGATGATGATGATGATGATGATGATGAAGAAGAAGAAGAAGAAGAAGAAGAAGAAAAAGAAGAAGAAGAAGAAGAAAAAGAAGAAGAAAAAGAAGAAGAAGAAGAAGAAAAAGAAGAAGAAGACGAAAATGAAGAAGAAGAAGAAGAAGAAGAACAAGAACAAGAACAAGAACAAGAAGCAGAAGAATAGCAATAAATCATCATCATCACAATCATCACACCACGGGAACATCACCACCACACAATAAATCGGGCCCCCATTAAGCCAGTAATTTCGGTGTTCACAGTCTTGCATTAGCACACACAGCCAATGCAGATTATAAGTCACGCACCTGTACGTATTTAGTGTTGAGTCTTACAGCAGTATTATTGAGTAAGAAAATGGTTTATCTGTCTATCTACCTATTTATTTATATCTACCTATCTATTTATCTATGTAAATGATACGTTAGATAAATAGACAGACAGATAGACAGACAATATCTTACCAATCTCTCAGTCTACCTTTCAATTTACCTGTCCATGCACCCATCCCTCAAGCCAACATGCAACCATCCAACCATCCACCAACCCATCTACTTACCTACCTGCCTCATACTGAACTAGCACGAACTTCCGCTGTCATCACACTAATCCCCCACACGATGATTGCAGCGTGCGTGACCCAGAGTATTTACCTGGTCAGTAATACGGTTGCAAGTCCACCAGTACGGTATCCCCAGTGCAGGACCCTCTAAGGTACGTGTCCTCGATGGCCCAGGAGGCTCCCTTACAACTCTTCTTTAAGCTATTTATTTTGCATGTTTACTCTCTAATATTTTACTTCTTAATGTGTCCGACTCTGGGCATATGCTTCCCAGCCTGTTCCCAAGGCCCAGTAGTCCTCCTATATACCATTCACCTCCATATGTCACCACTTCGGCACTAATACCCTCCGTCCTTACTGAATATATGCTAAGGTTGTCTCATACAGGACTGGTGTATTGGTATTAGTGGGAGTAGTTTTACATGTCGGCGGGTCTTCTGGTAGATCAGTAAAGCCTGTTTTAGGAAATACAAATCTTTAAAGCTGTTCCCTGCCCCAGGCGGGATTCAAACCTGCATCCACTGAGACTGTGTGTGTGTGTGTGTGTGTGTGTGTGTGTGTGTGTGTGTGTGTGTGTGTGTGTGTGTGTGTGTGTGTGTGTGTGTGTGTGTGTTTTTGCTTGCCTGTACTGATACGGAGTCTATGGGTATCGTGCTGGAGAGGATGTTGCCAAGCTGACACAAGGACACTCCTTCCAAGAACAAAAACGATCAGGAAAGCCACACACACACACACACACACACACACACACACACACACACACACACACACACACACACACACACACACACACACACACACATTTCACTCTTTCTACTGCTAAACGACTCTATTCATATTAAAAGTGCAACCGAGTAATCAAGAGGTTAATGAAGGCTACAGCTCACCACATCAAATGGAAAGTCTCCTCTAAGCTACATAAAATCGTCTGAAGCTAGTAAGCATAAATTGAAAAAGATATTACCCCAGTGTAGAGGTTAATAAATGCTTGCTGTTACCTGTACCAGCGGAGTGGCGCCCGAAAGCATGAGAAAATAACCTCACTCCCTCACATTCAATTATTCAGTTATTCAGTGTCTCGGGTGTCGTAAATAATGGTGTGCACTAAAGCAATTCTGAGCCAGCCACAACCAGGCCTCATTTCTTGCTTGTTACAGGCCACTAACAGCTAATCATCCCCCATCAAACAATTCATTGCAGTCTGCTTTGTTCAGTTCATGGCCGTCACTTTCCTCGACGTTCAGATCTCTCTCATACAGATTACTGAGACAAGATTCACACGAGAAACAAGACATAAAAAATAATGAAGGAACCGTAACAAGTTTCAAAGCGACTTCAGAGATTATGGAAATGAGTGTATCAGGTTGTCGATGGAAAAAAATAAAAAGAACAAAAAGGCAGGATGTTGTTAGTGACTCCCAAGCTACAACCTCATGTTTTTTCTAGGTCGCAGCAAATGTCCCAGAAGAGTACGTTGACACAAAAACCACCTGGAATATCCCTACCAAATTTTCACTACGCTAATTTCCAAGCCCCGAAAAACATGATAACTAAATTGAAAACCATGGGTCCAAGATCAAACTTATTTTTTAACCTGACGCCCCTCAGAGTCGTGGTGACATGAAATTCGATGACCCTTATTTATGACGTAGGAATGGGCTCCTTGGTTATTAGACAAATCGACCCTGACTACACTTGGCCATTAACTAAGCTGAAGGATAGAGAAATGTACATTAGGTTAGAAAAAAGTGGTACAATTTCAGATAGCTCCACTAGAACCATTACCAGATACATTCATCCACTTCAAACATTCCCGTCACCCGTCACCCATATGGTTGTGGCACCTGTCCTTTTCCCTGCCATTACCTTGTCCTTCTACCCTACCTGCCTGCCTCTACTCTCCCCGCCACACGTCTGTCCTTCCATCTCCCGTCGCCTCATCCTCACCATCACTTAACCCTTCACTAAGACAGGTTTCCACTAAACTGAACATAATCGTTTGTTGGTAGCACACAAGTAATAGAAAAGTAAGAGAGAAATGTCATGGCACTGAAGAAACTAAGAGCAGTTCTAGTACCTCCCTTACATGAGGTTTCTTTCAGGTAAAACCAAACTGCTTGACGAGAGCAAAAAATGTACCAATCCGCCGGTAGTAAGAACCAAATCGTATGGTAGTAACATGAATAAAATCGCCTAGTGTTAGCAACGTAAAATCGTCCGGCAGTTGAATGGATTGTCGACCAGAAGGCATATAAGCATGGTCGAATTTACCTCAGTCTATTCCATCCCTATACCTGAAAATAAGGACCTGGATGTAAATGAGACAGTGAAGTGACGTATTATGGGATTATGCTCGAGTGCTCTGCTTATCAGTTATGCCGAAGGGAATAAATCTACAGCCACAGAGGTCACTTATTAGATGAGTAAAATTATATGACGGTATCCTATTCACAATGAAAAAGATAATACGATCCATTATTGAAGGGGATAATGGAGGCAATTTCTGGCCCTTAACCACAAAAAACGTTCCCCTTAACCCCTTCAACGCGATGACGTCTTGGATTATTCTTGCTCCCTTCTGACCATTTCACACTGCCAAGGATAGATTTTTTCGGACATTCACCTCTTCACTACTAAGGAGCTTCCCTGACCTAAATAAAATGGTCCAGCAACAGGAAGAACAAACTACAAGGCGTTCAATATCGGAGTGACATAGAGAGAGAGAGAGAGAGAGAGAGAGAGAGAGAGAACGTCCTCGCACTGAACGGGTAATATCTGCCGTGGACACCCCATCCCAGTAAGAGAGGGTAAAAGGAGGGAGGTATCAAATCCTCAGCCCCACCACCACCCTACATTAGAGATCCTATAGGGTCTCTAAATGGTCTCTACCCTACACCTGCTGACTACCTCATTTACTTACAATGCCCGATTCTCACCTATTTATTGCCCATTCGATTCTACCTGTTTCTCTCTTTCTCTCTCTCTCTCTCTCTCTCACCCCACCCTAGCCACCAGCCAACCAGATCACTTTTCCCCCCTTACTACGGCCAACAATACCACGTAACTCACCCGGACTCACCGCTTCATTATCAGCCTATTTAACCCAGGAAGCCCACCCACCCACTCCACAAAAATTACACCAAATTACATGAGAGAGAGAGAGAGAGAGAGAGAGAGAGAGAGAGTTGTATGTGCAAAAACTGATTCCTATATACGATTTAATCCATGGTACTGACGATTGGAGTAAGGAGGACGGGCAGTGAAAGTAAGACCAGGGAAGGAGAATAAGGGAGGGAGGAGGGGTGGGCGAACAGGAGGAGGAGGGAAGGAATACGGATGTATAGGAGGAGGGAGGAAATGAGGGATGATGAGGGAAGTAGTGGGGATGTTGGAAGGAGAATGGATAATGGAGGGAGGATGGATACCGGGAAGGATGGAGGGACAATAAAGATAGAAGAAAGGATAGAATGAGGAAGGACAAGGGGAGCAAGCAGGATAGGTGAAACAGGGATAACTGGGGAAGGAGGGAGGGTAGGGGAATGGAGGGAGGGTAGGGGAATGGAGGAAGAGTAGGGGAAAGAGGAAGGGTGGAAGGGCAGGGAGAGGTGGCATGATGGGGGAAAGGGGAAGGAAAGGAGAGCTGGGGGAGGGATGGAAGCGAATAAGGAGAGAGGAAGGGAGGGAGGAGCAGGTAACCTTCCCACGGCATTATTAGGGAAAGGTCACCACTAGTCCACCTCGCCTTTTACCCTATCTACACCAACAGCACAACTGGATTTGGGTATTGTAGCAAAATAAACCATACGATAATATACAGTAACTGACTAAAAACGGGAATACATTTATTTATTCTATTTTTTTCATGATCATGTTATTTTCGTCGATTAAATACGCTTCTATGGAAGCACATTACCAGTAGCTCATTTTTACCACTTTCTGCCCATCCCAACGTACTAAATTCCTGGTAAAGAAAGCTGGATTGGAGTTTCACGCTGGACCTGGTAGGAGCAGGTCGACATTATTATAAGGTAAACAACTCAACGTAGAACATAAGCGCCCATCTTTATGGTAATCTCTCAACACACACACACACACACACACACACATACACACACACACACACACACACACACACACACACACTAACTAACTAACTAACTAGTGAAAAAATGACGGCTGTATGTAACTTTTCCTCGTGATCAAATATAGCCTACTCATTTACAAATAATACTGTACGCATCAACGGAAGTGAAACGGATTGCCAGCATGACATCATCTCAGCGCAAATACCCACGATAAGGTGATGCCTTATTAAGTTCCCTAACAGTTCTTCACTTTCTTGGGCTAGTGGGTACAACAACGAAGCATACTTGGTGGTGTGGTACTGACCTGTACGGCGCTGTTGAGGAAGCAGTTGTTTTGGCCCGGTGCGTTAAGGAGTCCTTTGGCCCCCGCTACAGAGTCCCGAGGAGAGGCCAGGTCTGCTACGCCAGGTTCCCTGTGGCCCAGGTCATCCCCGCTGTCCTGGCCCGCACCCCGCACGCTGCTGTGGTCGTGGCGGGAAGGCCGCAGAGTGTGGGTCAACAGTGCGTCCAGGCCGTGGGGCTGATCTCGTGTCATGTCTCCGGGCTCCCACGTAGGGCCCAGGTGATCCCAAGAGGCCCTCAGGGGGGGCATGGGTAAAGGGGGCCTGGGTGCATCCAGCTGATCCCAGGAACCGCCCATGTGGTCGCGGGCGAAGCCCCTGGTGGACCTGGCAGGGTGGCGGGGCGGGCTGAGAGACCTCCCGGCGAAGGCCCGCAGCGAAGCGCCATAGTCCCGCGGCAGCGACCTTGCCAGGTCCCGCTGCTGGCCGCTGGGCACGGCACGTGGCGGCGTGAGGGCGGCCATGGGCATAAGCAAGACGGATGTGGGTGGTGGTGTGGGCGTCACAGACACAGGTGCCTCACACAGGCTGCACCACTCAGTGCCACCCACGGCTGCACCATGGCACCCGGCACATCACCTGTGGGCAACAACACAACCATTAGCTACCACACACGGCTTGAGCATTAACACACTATACACTGCACCAGACATACAGAAGCAACGAAATGCATGGCAACTGTATAAGAAGTGGCAAAATACATTTGGTAAAAAACGGAAGACAGAGAAATTGGATGAATGATAATTTGTTACCATCTAAAACTAACAGCTGCAAAGATAGTAAGCCTACAGTTATGATATAGAGACTATATTGCGTCAAAACTAATCCTGACCTTTTTTCCCATGCTTAGGATAAGGTGTGGTATGATCCAGAAACAAGAAAGGAGAAGTACGAAAACTAGAGAACTACTAATACTACAACCAGTGAAATGATCCTGCACGTACTTCACATACACCTTCCAGACAGTCACTGTCAATACCGAGGCACTACACCCTTAAAATGAAATCCCCCCTACATAATTCACACAACCTAACTTAACATTTAATTATATACAGCTAAATTAAGAAAAGATAATGGTGCATGAAAAAAAAAAATCAGAAACCAGTACTATCATAAACGAGAAAACATGAAGTGGGGGCCTCAAGACTTTTTAAGATACGTGATTTAAGAAGTTTCACACATTTTCACCACAAAGCTCTGCCATAATCCCTGTAGAATATTACACAGATTAACAGATGTATAAATAAAATGTGATACTGATGAATATGTCAGTCAACTACAAAGAAGCTTATAGGTAACCCACTATGACGGAATGTTTTTTTAGAGGTGTCCATACGTAACTTACCCACATAACTTTGCCTAAACTTACCCTCTTCCTAATACAACCGTCAAAGCACCCCACACCACCACCAACATCGCTACGCACCACCACCAAATCCACAACACCTTATTCCACCACAAAAACCACCACACTCTACTAACTCTTATGACTACCAAAATCACTAATGCACCACCGCTTAAAAACACATCACACAAATCATCTCGTACTAAAATCCACACCATCCCATGCTACAACCAGAATTACCCCATAACAACCATAACTACTCCGTCCCATCACCAAAATTACTACGTACCACAACCAACACCACTCCGTACCAAAACCAAAGCCTCCCTGCATCACTACAAAATTCACTCATACCTCAACCACAGCCACTCAGTACCACCATCAAAACCACCTCATACCACAAGCAAAAGCACCCATATCTCACCCAAAACCAGCATCAATGAATCCTAACATCAAAGTGACAAACCCACCTAGAATCCAACCAAAATTACCATCTAAAGTAAGATCCACAACCACGAACAACACCACCACAGCCAGCCAGCAGAACCACCACAGACCACCACCAATACCACCACCAAAACACCTCAAAACCAGCATCAAAACAGTCAAAACCATGAAAGCTACCCCTCACCAACTCCTTGACCACCACACACGACCACCAAAACACCAAAACCACGATCAAAACCAGAATGAGAACCAGGACAAAGCAAGGTAAGGGCGATGCTGGTGTAATGCTAGGCTTGTGGGGCGGGGGGCAGGAACAGGCGATGTCCATTAGATAAGGTATTGTCCCCGTCTCAGATAACCATCGTGCGCCCCCTGCCATTCTCACAAATTACGCCCAAACAAAGACAACCCCACTCCACTTACCCAGACTGTATATACACACATACGCCCAAACACAGAGACATACACGCACACACACTAGCAGGTGCGCGCACGCACACGCACACACACACACACACACACACACACACACACACACACACACACACACACACATTCATACATACATATATACACACAACATAAAAACACAAACCATAAACACATCACAAACATACATACACACAATAAAAGAAACACACACACACACACACACACACACACACACACACACACACACACACACACACACAGGCTGGGTACTTTCCAGAGATGAGTTAGTATAGTGATTATTTTTAAAAATTATTCAAAATTTGCCTTTTTATACAAGCAATACAATACACGCCTTAGATTCTCTTACCAAATGGAGTTTATTCACTTTTTCACTAAGGTGTCAACTTTCGTATCAAAATCTTGCCTAAACCAGACGATTTATTCAGCTTAAGAAGGCCCTGTACGATTTGACAGGTTTACCCTTTCTCCAATAATCCTCTCAGTATGATAAGATATTCCTCAGTTAAGTTTGATACATCGAGAAATATTAATCAGTTTTAGAAAAGACCTCTTGTATTGAGGGACTTAAAGACTTGAAAAAAAAAAAATCGTACTTACAAACCAGATCTAATATTCAACTATCCCCCATCTAAAGTCTAAATATAAAAGGCCGTAAAATCTATATATAAAAAGTCCAAAAAGATACATGAAGTGTGTATATATAAAAAGGGGAAAAAAATCGCAGTCCCCCCTTTTACTGGGAGGATAAAAAGACACGGAAACCAAAGCCACACTGATGAAACACGTCATCAAAAATCTCCTCCACCACGGACAAATAAATCAAAATGAATAATAAGTAAATAAAATGGGGTCAAAAGAACAGTATCAGAGAGAGAGAGAGAGAGAGAGAGAGAGAGAGAGAGAGAGAGAGAGAGAGAAGCCAATACCACCAGAAATCAACCTCAAATAAATTCTATAAGAAAAAGGTCCCCACTATACGCAACAGTACCCGAACAATCCGCTCCCCCTCCTCTCAATGGCTGTCTGTCTATTATGTCCTCCCCCCTCCACGGCTGTCTATATGTCCTCCCCTCCCCTCCCATGGCTGTCTCTATTCCTCTCCTCTTCCCTTCCCCATCAAAGGTTCGCTGACTTGCCATAATCGTGGAGGAATCTTTGTTGCATAATTGACTGCCATTAGAGACACAAAGACGACGTACGATGCGTCTTTGTCAGCGTTCTCAACCCCACCCGACCTATTCACCACCAGTCCCAGGAGTCGAGGACCACTGTGGGTTTTCTCTTCCCAATCTATATTTCTTTCCTTTTTCCTTCCCATTTCTATCTTTTTTTTCTCCTGACTTCTTCCTTCCCATGTCTATCTTCCTTCCTCTGACTTTTTCCTTCCCATTTCTGTCTTTCTTCTGAGCTTTTCCTTCCCATTTTTGTGACCTTTTCCTTCCCATTTTTATTTTTCCTCTGGCTTTTTCTTTCTCAGTATTTCCTTTTTTTTTTTCCCATTTTCTTTCCATTTTCTTTTTATGACTTTTCCTTCCCATTTTTTCTGACTTTTTTATTTCCATTTTCTATATTTCTCTAGGGCTGAATTTCAATTTCAATTACATTTATTTTATTTATACTCTTCAGTACAGTGACCTCTTTTTATATATTTTTTCTATTCCACTCTGAAGGACGCCTCATTGTTAACTGATTATTAAGAGGATGCAATAATTTATGCCCGACTTCGATTCTCTTCAGTGATAGGATTAATGCTGTGCAATCAGGAAATTTCTCTCTCTCTCTCTCTCTCTCTCTCTCTCTCTCTCTCTCTCTCTCTCTCTCTCTCTCTCATCAACCGTATCACATTTTCTATAACGTCATTTATCAACCTTAAGCCTCGGAATCTTATCTAGTTAACTCTATTCTCAAACGATTTTACTCACCCCTATGAACCCTCCCGTGGTCAGAGTGATAAGAAAATCATACAGAGCATCACCTTTCATTCTCAGTTACTCAGAACTACCAGACTGACCGAAATTTATTAAGAAAATTTATTGAGAAACATCGATCACATTGAATTTCATCACACGTAGGAGCTTCACTCTCTCTCTCTCTCTCTCTCTCTCTCTCTCTCTCTACGTGTACAGTCAAGGACAAAAGTTCGCCTACTCTTCCGCTGCGTCAGTTCTAAACTAAGGTTATGTCCCTCTCTTCCCTCCGTGACGTACCGCATCAGAGAATTATCTACGGGCAAAGATGCATATAAAACTCCCCTCAGCTTAGGAATATTAGCCAGCAGAGGAAAGAGAGAAGAGGTGAAATATAAGGTGAATTTCTGTCCCAGCCCGTGCACCTAGTTAGCGTAATTACAGGTGGACAGGTGATAAAAATTGTGAGGACCTGCACGTCAGCTCTTTATCGGGGGGTTAAAGATCACGCACCTCGTAAAGTAAATTAAATGGGTTGTTGGTGCTGTTATTCCTCGGTGCAGCTGATGCCTGGGTGGATTTCTTATTGCTGTTCGGGGTGCTGTGGCGGATATTATGTGGTCTTGCGAGCAGTGAAAATTTATTGCTGTTGTTGTGGTGGTGGTGTTGGTGGTGGTGGTGGCTGTCGTTTTTCTGTTGTTGTTGGTGGTGGTGGAGGTGATGGTGATGGTGGTGGTGGCTGTGGTGGTGGTGGCTGTGGTGGTGGTGTTATTGTTGCTCTTTTTTTTCCCCTCCTTGTTGTTGTTGGCAGATTCAATGATGAGTATTTTGCTGCGTTTGTTGTTACAGCCAGAGTCGTCGTCAGAGTTGGTGGTGATATTTGTAGTTGTTGTTGTTACTGTTATTGTTGTCACTGATGTAGGTAGGATGATGCAGGTGTGAGCAAAGGAGAAGCGTAAGTCCAGAGTTTTTTTTTTTTTCTTCCTTTCTTTTCCCGTCTCCTGTCACATTCCCGGCCCTTCCCATCTACCCTGTCCCATGGCCCCCCCTGTCCGTCCCCTTCCCCCCTCCCCTGTCCCCTGTCCTCCTGTCCCTTTGGCCCTGTCCCCTGCCTTGTCACACTGGGCGATGGACTCACACGGACCGCATTGAGGGGGGGGGGTCTTGACGTTAGGGTGTTGGCAGGTGTTGTAGGTAATGCAGAAGGCTGACAGGGGTACAAGGGGATGCTGATTGTACCTTAGGGGGTTAGCAGTGGGTTGGTTATTGTACTACAGGGGTTGGCAGTGGGTGTGGACGGTAGGGGATTGAAAGTGTTGTGGGTTGGCAAGGGTTGTGGGTTGGCAAGAGTTGTGGGTTGGCAAGGGCTGTGGGTTGGCAAGGGTTGTGGGTTGGCAAGGGTTGTGGGTTGGCAAGGGTTGTGGGTTGGCAAGGGTTGTGGGTTGGCAAGGGTTGTGGGTTGGCAGGGATGTGGGTTGGCGAGGGTTGTGGGTTGGCAAGGACTGTGAGTTGGCAAGGTTGTGAGTTCGCAAGGGTTGTGGGCTGGCAAGGGCTGTGGGTAGTACAGAAAGTTGGTAGGGGTACAGGGGGTTCTTAGAATGTTGGCAGGAGGTTGCTGTTGGTACTAGGGGTTGGCAAAGGGTGTGACCGTACTACAGGGGGTTGACAATATCAATATGGAGCCACGGTGACTTAGTGGTTATCGCATCTACATCCTAATGAACAAAGTCTTAAATCTATCCAAGGGGAAAACTTAAAGAGGATAATGGCAATATTTTATTCTTATCCTTCCTGGTATAATAATTCTCACGCTGATAAGATATAGGATCATTAGCTGTAGTGTAGATGTCGTTGCTCCTTTTTCTTAGCGATTTATTATCTTTACTGCAACTCAGTCTTTTCTTTCATGTTACTTATTTCGCTATAGACAAAGGCTCCATCAGTAACATAAATGTGGATATAGAGGCACTCAGAATAAATAGATGGGGAAGAAGTGTCACGAAGTCTGCAAAAGGCACATGTAATAGGACTGATCGACTCTGCCACACACAAACATAGCCAACACAAAATTTTCACTTCCAACTGCACTTTCGATATAAACATGCCTTCCTGATTCGGACCTGGCCGGCTTGAGGAAGGGTAAAATCTCGCTGTCACCCTCCCTCCCAGGATAAATTCAAGTACAGCTATCAACAAAATATCGCCCACACTTCTAAGCGGAGTGTGGCAATGAAAGGAACTCTATGAATTATTTTTATGTGACAATCTGAAACACATAGGAAAAGTGTATGGAAAAAATTACTCTGTCGTTTAGGGATGAAAGAGAAATATAAAAGGTAGGACACATGGAAGCAGACTGTCGCAGAGAACTTTTGCTCATGACTGTACACTAAAAAAAAAAAAAAAAAAAGGTGGATTGTCGGAGAACTTTTGCTATGCCTGTACACTTTAAAAAAATATATATATGGCTGCGGATTATCAAAGAACTTTTGCTCATGACAATACACTCAATCAAAAAAAAAAAAAAAAAGTGTGATAGATGGTTTCAAAATGAGTGATGTTGCTATTGATGTTTCTCTCTCTCTCTCTCTAATGATTTCTAGATGGATATTATACTGTTTTATATATTTCCTTGTTTATGCTTTGCTGAGAATAATAACAGGCATTCACAAACATAAGAATTCTACTGGAGATTACTCTATAAAAGGCACGTGAGACTCCTGGCCCAAGAGAATACGTCCCTCAGGCAGAAGTGTGGAATACGAGGGATATGGGATGAGAGAAATGGAGTATTGTGATGGGCAGAGGGAGTGGTACCAACGGGGAGTACACTTTCAGGAAGAACCGATGATTACTTTGACTGTGAAGAAAAGAGAAATGGAAAAGGAAAGGAAAAGACACTAAGAAGAAAAAGAAACTATGAAAAAAGAAACTAAGAAAAAAAAAGAAAAAGAAAAAAGAATGAAAAAAGGAAACTAGGAAAAAAGAAAGAAAAAATGAAACTAAGATAGAAAAAGAAAAAGAAAAGAAAAAAGAAAGAAAACCGTAAGAAAACGACAAGGACACTCGGAGCAGTGGCAACGTTGGAATATATGAGATGAGCGGGAGAAGAGAAGAACACTGATTGAAAAAATGAAAGTTAACAAGAAGCTGGGCGTGTAAGGAAGTTGAGAGAGAGTAAGGAAGGTGGGAGAGAGATTAAAGAATAAAGGAGAGTAAGGACGCTGGGAGAGAGTAAGGATGCTGGGAGAGAGTAAAGATGCTGGGAGAGAGAAAGGATGCTGGGAGAGTAGGGATGGGAGAGAGTAAGGATGCTGGGAGACAGTAAGGAATATAGGAGAGTAAGGGAGCTGGGAGAGACTAAGGATGCTGTGAAAGAGTAAGGAAGCTGAGAGAGAATAAGGATGCTGGGAGGGAGTAAGGAATATAGGAGTAAGGATGCTGGGAGGGAGTAAGGAATATAGGAGTAAGGATGCTGGAAAAAAGTAAGGACGCTGAGAGAGAGAGTAAAGAACCTGTGAAAAAGTAAAGAAATAATGAAGCTGAGAAAGACAAAGTAACGAGGTTTAGAAAAAGGAAAGTAAGGAAGCAGAGAGATGGAGTAGTGAAGCTGAGACAGGGAAAGAAGAATGGGAGAAAGAAAGGGTGTGTTGGAAGCAGCCAGGAAAAATTGGCATGTGGAGAGGTGATGGTGGTGGCGGTGACAGTGTTATTGTTGTTGTTGTTGTTGTTGTTGTTATTGTTGTTGTTGGTGGTGGTGGTGATGATGACGGTGGTGGTGGTGGAGGGGGTGTGTCTGCAGGAACGAGTCTGCGAGGCGCCAGGTGTGTGGACCAACCTGTTTGGCGGACGCAAGTGTAGCTACCTGTCTGGAGCACCTGTCTCGATGGGGAATGGCCCAATATTCACAAACTGTCTTAAACGGAAGCTTTGTATAGGACTGTTTACTCTTCTATCTTCTCTCAAATAAACACTAACTACTCCGCAATCAAATTTGTAAATATCAGAGTTAATAATACGATAAAACAATACTATCTATCTATTGCCAGACGCCTCAATCCCGTTTGGGGTGGCCACAAACAAATCGCCTCCAAGTCGCCCTGTCCCCCGCCATTTCACTGCCCTAATACATTCAAGTAATAATTAACAACATACAGGCTTGTTTATCGTCACTGGCTAAGATTCTTTATTAATACGATCCCTGGCCAAGCATTCATAAAGGATCTTGACTATTTCTTTCCCCGATAAACAGGTCCCCATTGTAGTTACAGTTCGTCCACCTCGACTCCACCGAGATTTTCGCCCTTCTAATTTTTCTTCCAGTAGCTGAGTGACAGAATAGGGCAATACTATGGAGCCACGTCGTTTCCTTAGCACTTCTTCGTGTTTATCGCCTTTGTTCGAGTGTCAATCTCCTGTTACATTTAAGAAGGGAAGATGAACAGATAATATTTTTGAGCCCGTAAAAAGTGGAGGATATAATTATCATGAGTATTTTGTTTTGTGATATTTTTGCCTTTAACAGTCACCTTAATATGGCTGTGAAGTGTTGGGTAGCTGCGTCAAAGTATAAACAAACAACTATACACAGCCTAACCATTCACTGCAATGACTGTGTGTGTGTGTGTGTGTGTGTGTGTGTGTGTGTGTGTGTGTGTGTGTGTGTGTGTGTGTGTGTGTGTGTGTGTGTGTGTGTGTGTGTGTGTGTGTGTGTGTGTGTGTGTGTGTGTGTGTGTGTGTGTGTGCGTGTGTGCGTGCGTGCGTGCGTGCGTGCGTGCGTGCGTGCGTGCGTGCGTGCGTGCGTGAGTGCGTGCGTCCGTGCGTGCGTGCGTGCGTGCGTGTGTTTTATTCTTGCTAGCCTGACACCTTTATTCAGCTTTCGAGAGACTTTTCAAACTATGGGAGTTAGACGTTGCCTTCATTACCCCTTCACAACAGGCAGTAACCCAAACGCTATATGAAATCATTTGGAGATAGGAAAAAAAAAAAAACACAATAAAAAGCCTAACTAAACTAAAGGCATTAATCTCAAGAAGGTTCATAAGGGGGGCATAAGAAGTGTGGGGCTAGTGTGGGGGGTAGTGTGGGGGCTAGTGTGGGGGCTAGTGTGGGGGCTAGTGTGCTGTGAGGGTGCCCTATGCATGACTTAACAAGGGCCGCATCTCGGGGCCCATCACTCCCGGAATCTGAGCCCATGGAGGCGGGGCAGGGGGTCGCCTAAGGGGCATGCCGTGGTGGCATCATTGTAAGTGCTGAAGGTCAGATGAGAATACGTAACGAGAGATAACAGTCAGTGACTTCGTGTCTATCTGTCTGTCTATCTATCTATCTATCTACAATCTATCTATCTATCCATCCATCAACAGACAGATCAATAGAAAGATGTTAGGTTTCTCATCATTTTATTTCACTCTAGCTTTTCTCATCTGATTCCAGCTTTCCTATGTCATTCACTTATCATTACACTGACCCTCTTGTCCACCTACACATGAGGTGAGACAGTACCCAGAAACAAGTGAAGAGAATGTAAAATGGGGAAAAACTGCAATCATTATGTCCAGTGAAATGGACCACACAATCATCCACACATTTTTCAGGCCCCCATCACTAAAGATTATTTCAGCTTCGGATAACCTGATCGGATTGGAGGGATTAGCTACATCCTTCATAAAACTCTCACTGGGGTCTATTTATTTGAAAAAGAGTGTAACGTTAACTTGGAAAAATAAATAAATAAATAAAGTACACGGATTTACAGGGTTAGCTCAGCAAGAAGAAAAAAGGCATCAACAACATCCGTAAGAATCTAAAGGTCTTAATCACTTTATTTTTGTTATCTCCAAACCAGTGAAAGCCTAGTCTGCTGTGGAAAGACTTCTCGAACTGGAGGGGTTAGGTATGGTCTCATGAACTGCTCGTCTAGGAGGGGGTTCTGTATGCGGAATAAAACAGTCTGAAGCCAAGTAGAACACAAAATGAGTCGTTCTTGGGCTGAAAGCGAAAGTCAGTAATAATAAAATAATAATAAAAAAAAATAACAACAATAATAATAATAATAATAATAATAATAACTGGTATCCTTGTAACCA
This sequence comes from Coenobita brevimanus, assembly GCF_032717465.1. NCBI lineage: Eukaryota > Metazoa > Arthropoda > Malacostraca > Decapoda > Coenobitidae > Coenobita > Coenobita brevimanus. The sequence continues at coordinate 4,986,079 of NC_137007.1, forward strand.
TACCAATCTGATAGTTTTATTTTCATTATTATTATTATTATTATTATTCATACTTCCAGATGATTATATTAAGCTTTGAAGACATTTTTCGACCTGAAGGGGTAAATCAGTCTTCATTAACAATTTCACTAATATGGGAGTCTCTTAAGTTGAATGAAACAGATTTGAAGATACTATTCGAAGTGAAGGATTTAGATACAGACTCCATTAACTCCTCCAATAACAGGGGCATCTCCTAGGTTAAATAAAAGCAGATTAACAATAGGAAGAACAAAATATAAACGACGTGCTTGGTGTGAAAAGGTTAAATCAATAAGAACAATAAATAACCCTGTCCACGTCCACTCCACCAACAGAGATAACAGCAACTCCCTGCACGTCAACACCCGTCTGATTCATCCACACGCGTATATGGCGGGTGGCGCTATCTTGTCCACTTCTTAAGATTCATTTATGGAAATTCATGTGTCAAGATAATTTCCCGTCCCCACAGCGTACCCTGCGATGAATGGAGGACGAGGAGGACAGTGGAGGAGATAAGACGGAAGGGTAGAGGTGGAGTAGTAGCGAAAGTGGAGGAGGACTTAAGGGATCAAGAAAAACAGACGATGAATATGGAGGAGAAATTTTACGGATGGAGAGGTGAGCGAATAGTGAACAAAAGCTAAACTTCAGACGACAGACAAAAAGGAAGAAAGGGAAGAACAAGAGTATACTAGACGAGTAAGAGGACAGGTTGTTAGTATTATATCCATCCATCAATCAGTCAATATTTATTATGTCCAGTCATGCAGGTTTAACAAGGGTGGCCATTTCTCTCTCTCTCTCTCTCTCTCTCTCTCTTTCTTATTCAGGGAAACGGTACGGAGAAGATAAAGACGAGATAAAAGGTGATGTTAGTGAAGTGTGAATGACAAGACAGCCGTAGCAAAGGAGAGCAAAGGAATAAAATGAGGCTGGAAATGAGATAGCCGAGTGGACAGCGTTGCCTGGCGGAGTGCTGTGGAGGTGATGAGGCTGAGGACGTGGTAATGAGCAGGCTGAGGAGGAGGAGGACAGTGGTAGTCAGATGGTCAGAGAAGCGGCCTCTTGTCTGGAAGGGAGCGAGTTCGAGTCCCGGGGGCGGTAGAGAATAGTTTGATAATTCTAATTTCGAAATGGTAAAGTTTGCTCATCTTCCACATGCACATAATACCCCCGCTAATATCACAACACCAGGTCGGAATGAGACAGTGTTTGCATGTATACTGTGCAAAGTGGATGGTGGGTATTGGTGCTAGAGTGGTGGAATATGAAGGTGTGTAGTGTTTGGCCTTAGTTAACGGGCTATCAAAGTTATATCCAAAGTTTTGCACATTAAACACACACACACACACACACACACACACACACACACACGCACACTACGGCACCTACAAAATGAGTCATATTCGTACTTGCATAGGAGACTGCGCAGCACCTCTTCCCTGGCGATTTCTTTTGCATATTACACCTATCTTTCCTCTGTTATCGTATCTGTATCGGTATCTTTATATCAACACAGCTTGCATCAGAAACACAAAAAAATTAGTATACTCTTTTTCCTCTAACTTGTCCTAACTTCGCCATCTCTCCGCCTTAGATGTCGAGTTGCAATGATAGAGTAACACTATAGATTATGTTGCTAGTCGCGAAGAAGCTACAAGGGAAAGGACGTACAGTCATTGAGCTACGTGAAATAAGCTGAAAAAGACAAAAGATCTGGACCAGGTAAGAGTAAAATCACTATGGCAAGTCTCATATTATAATCGGTACAAGTATTACAGTCCAGTTAAAGATTCCAATCCTTTGAGTGTGTCATAATGTGAAAATTTACACCATTAATTCTCATGACCGGAATTATTCTTAGTACTGTATTTTGTTCCCCTAATACTAAGTGATTTTATTTGGGTGTGAACCATGAGAGGCTCTGCGTGTTAAGGTGCAATTAGCAAAGTTACGTTGCCAAACTTGTCAAGGGAAAGAAAATACAGTCCAATCAGGCGACAGGGACGGGGAGGGGGCTGGCAAGGGAAGGGGACTGGCGGGGGAACGGAGGACAACAGGAGGGGTGGGAGGGAAGGGGAGCATGAAGGGAGGGGAGATGAGCAGCAGGTGAAAGGAGAACAGCAGCAGGGGAAAGGAGAGGAGCAGCAGGGGATTGGATGGGAGGAGGAGAGGGGAGCAGTAGAGGATGGAAGGGGGGGAGGGGGGGAAGAGGGGAGCAGCAGGAGAGTAGTGGAGGTGAGCAGGAAGGTAGGGGAGGGGAACAGCAGGGGGGGGGGAGAAGAGGAAGGAAGGGTAAAGGAGTAGGAGTGGAGGGAGGGGGTGCAGCGGGGGAGAAGAGTGGCGGGGTAGGGACGTGGAAGACGGTGGTGGTGTTGGGGCAGGGGACGGTATGCAGGACAGCCCATAACACACCAAGGCATCCACACAATGTTGGGTAAGGAGGGGGGGAGGGAGGAAGATAATGGCTCCTCTAAGGCTCATATTGTGTGGGATTTCGCAACGTCTCTTCCTTGGTGATTTATCCTGCACGTTACTCCTCAATATCCTCTTTACTTACTGAAGCAAATTATGTCAGTACCGAAACGATCCAAATAATATACACGAGAATCCTAAGGTATATATGTAGAATAAATCGCTTAGGAAGAGGTGTAACGATGCTTCCTATGCCACCGAGAATATGACTTCAAACTTCATACCGTACTATAACCTGAGTACAAAGTTGCGGTGGCGTGAAAGTTAATGAGCCTTAGTTATGAGATGAAACGAGTCTCCTTGGTTACTAGCCAAATCTACGCACCAGTCGGACAACTCTTGGCCATGAATTGAGCTGAAGGGGGTTAAGGATCTTCGTCAGGTTAGAAAATATGTGCTACACCTAACATGCGTCCACAGCCTCCCTAATAAGAATTAACGGAGGTGTGTTGAAACTGTTGTCCTTTTAATACGATAACCTTTTTTTTGTCACTCAACCAGCAGATTATTTTATTGAACGATTTTATTTAACTCTAGTTCGAAAAGTCTCTCTCAAGTTTAATAAAATCGTGTGGAGACAGCAAAAATATAACAATAACTACGTTACTTGAGCAACGTTGTAAAATCCTGAAGGGGAAGGCAAGACCGTAAATTCTGGCAGAGATCTAAGGAATACTGGTGGTTCTTAGATTTGGCCAGCCTCCAACCTCCCCCCTCAAAAACAAGAACAAAAAAAAGGGCGCATTCAGTAACGACACGTTCTTATGTTCATTATATACTTCACAGATGAAAATGTGGGGTTTGTCTTCCACTTTACGATTGAAGCTTGAAGTGAAAGGCCACAAATCTCAAGTGTCTGTCAGTTTTGATACGGTTTGTGTCATTTTCAGCTCAACTAATGTACGTGGAATAATTGTTAACGAACGTCCCCTGTCCTGACCTGTAATTAAACCCTTTTATCCGATGACGTATTTTATTTTAATCTTATCACCAGTTGACATTATTCTGACTGGGATAGATTTGTCGAACTGGGTGAACTCGATACAGCCTTAATTGCGCACTTGACTATTTCCTGTGCCGAGTAGTAGTAGTAGTAGAAGTAGAAGTAGTAGTAGAAGATATTGTTGTTGTTGTTACCTAGGCAGTCTGGCCGAACAGTCCCGAGTCCCTAAGGTAGAAGCATGGAAAAAAAAAGTGTGTAAATGACGTTCTCGGACTGAAGGGGTAAAAGGCACAGGTTTGCCGAAATGTTCAAAGCAGACATTATCTAATCCCAATCTGGTAAGGCAAGAAAGATGGGAAGAAAAGCTTATACATAGATAGAAGGGGGTGTTCACTGACAACAAAGAATAAGGTATGTATTACTTTTGACAAGAGACTAAACTATTTCTCGTCATCACAGCTTTTCTCATCACACTACTCTTTGCTTACACCTCTCCTGAGTTACGACACACACACACACACACACACACACACACACACACACACACACACACACACACACACACACACACACACTCACCTCTTTTCAGTCCAATTCTCTAACATACACATTAACCGTACTTTCACACTTACGTATTAGTAACTAGTTAACTCTTGAACTGTCTACCTCAGTCTGTCTTTCCCACTTCCTATGACCTCGAGTCTTTAATATGCAATATGTCCACGCATCTTCAACTAAGCGCATCTTGACTCTTGCACTTATTAACTTTCTAAGGATCATGATTTTCGGGTATTCAGTCTTTAACGCTTCCTTTTCTTACCTTCTTTTTTTTTCTGTCTTTCCATTTTGTCTTTTTTCTCAAACATCGTCTACCACCACCACAACACCAACTTTCTTCCTCACACCCACTCCTCCCACCACCACCACCACCTCCAGCACTGAAAGATAACCCTATTATTTTAGCTCTAGAAGGAATACATCACCTTCTGCTCACACCAACTGAGGGTGGTGTTTGGGGCCTTATATGCGCCGCGGTAGTGGCGGGCATGGACGGGGAAAGAGAGCGGAGGGTGTGAAATTATCTTGGAAGGGTGGGATTAGGTGGGTGGAGGGTGGAGTGAGAGAGAGGATTGGCAGTGAGAGAGAGTGGGAGAAGAGGGACACGGAGAGGAAGAATAGGGATGAGATGGGTGGCGGTGAGGAGGAAGGGAGATTGAGAGAGAGGATTGGCAGTTTAAATGAAAAAGAGAGAGAAGGGGCAAAGAAAGGAAAGGAATGTGGATTGAGGGAGGGAGGTGAGAGGGAAAAGAGTAGCTACTGAGAGGGGAAAGATGAGGTGAGGAAAAAATACAAAGTTGGAACAAGGATGGCGTAATACAGAAATGAAATGGAAAGACTGAGAGGGGACGTGGAATGGGAGGTGGAAATGGAGTAAGAAGTAAAAAAAAAAATGGAGTAAAAAAGGAAAAAGAAGAAGGGAGAAATAAAAGAAAAAAAAATGAACTAAGAAAAGGTCAATATAAGAAGTGACAAAACAAAAAACTAAGAAATAATGGAGATAATGAGAAGGGAAACAAAAGCAATGGGAATTATAACTTACCTTGAGGAGTGACAGAAGATACGGAGAACAGTGAGAAAAACAAAGGATGAGAGACTGACGGGAGCAGGTAATGAACAATGGGCAAAGAAAAAGACAGTGACTTAGTGGTTGTAGTATGAGCGATGGAAAGCAGTGGAAAAAAGGGTTACGATGATGATGATGATGATGATGATGATGATGGTGGATAAGACGAACGGAGAGCGATGCAAGTAGAGAGAGTGGGGCAGAAGGTATGCGAGAGCCAGGAGTGGAAAGAGAGTGGTGGGAGGTGGTGAGAGAGGCAGGAAGGTGAGAGTGGTTGGAAACGAAGTGCCTGGCCACACAAGTTATGAATACCTGATGTAGTGGGTCATGGGGCGCCCTTCCACCGTCCACCCATCAATCCTTCCCACCAGCACCAACACACACACACACACACACACACACACACACACACACACAGGGGTGATGTGGAAGGAAAAGCAAGTGATGACTGTTAACGAAAAATCACTTCATTCCTTAGTAAGTCATCCATTCACACAACTCTCTCTCTCTCTCTCTCTCTCTCTCTCTCTCTCTCTCTCTCTCTCAGTTCCATTCCGCCTCCCTCCCCATCAGAGACCCTCCTGTAGCTGCTATTAACAAGCCGAGTTCCTCAGATGCCGTCCCTTCTTCACGCGTTACTCTCATAGCGGGGTGGGCAGAGAGGCAGGAGGAGGAGGAGGAGGAGAAGGAGGAGGAGGAGGAGGAGGAGGAGGGGGAGGAGGAGAAGAAGGAGGAAGGGAAGCATGAGGAAGAAGGAAATAAAGAGAATAATGAAGAAAATTATATGGGCGAGGAGAGAAAGGAGGAGGAAAGAAAGGGAACTTAAGGCGACATGATGGGAGAAGGAAGTGGAAGGGAAAAAATAAATAAAAAATAGAGTATTAAAAGAGAATGAAGGGCGAAAATGACTGCTTGCATAAAAAAAACATAAAGAGAATGATCTAAAAAAAAAACATAGAGGCCGAGAGTACAAAAAATTAATAAAGCCTCCTTCCTCGTTCATAATCCTGAGAGAGAGAGAGGGGGGCGGGGTAAAAACTGAACCGTGAAGGAAAAAAGCATTCCATGATTGGGATGCCTAAAGATATGTTATAAATGTTGAAAAAAAAAAAACGCGGATTGCAGAAGGAGTTAATCTCTCTCTCTCTCTCTCTCTCTCTCATAAGATTTGCATAAAGATCGTAAAAATTGTGTGTGAGAGAGAGAGAGAGAGAGAGAGAGAGAGAGAGAGCACAGTCGAAACAAGAACAGTCAAGCGGTTTACTGCTGGATCTTGGTGCAAAAAGGCCTATGTCAAAACACAAGGATCCGCTAAAATGTACAGTAATTTTCATTCATACTCATGAGAGGAAAATGATAATCTAACGACGCTTGGCAGCTCTTAGAAACACAAGAAAGTTGCCGAACGCCATCATTACCCTTATATCAATGTATCTATATATCTATTAATCCACCTAAATATCTATACAATCTGTTTATCTGTTTATATATCCATCCATCCATCTATCAATATGTGCCACTATCCACAAATCCATCTATCAGTGACGTATCCCACCGATATCAAACTCAGATCTCTCCAAACTTACTCAGGCTAACCAAAGCTTACAGAACTAAGTTGAAGTTTTAGAAAACCCTAAATATCTCCAAAGTCGTGTATCCTAGAGCAAAAAATAAGGGGCATCAACCTTTTTCCAAAACTATCTCATCAGGTTTCAACCTTCTCTACTGTCACGAATCAATTCGCGACATTTCCTTTTTGTGAGAAGCCACGAACTATTAGTGGAAAACTCACTGTGTATCGCTCAGTTAACCGTTTCTCTCTCCATTTCGGGGTATACTTTTCAAATAATTCGTCACCGTTTTCAAAAAGTGACCGATTTAATGCACGTCACTAAGTGCGCTACTGAGCGATACAATTATTTCTTTATCGTTTGCCTCTGCTTCATTCAACCGTTAGCCACGCCTTCTTCCGGTGGCCTGTGCGTACTGCTTATGCATTATTTGAATTCAGTTTAGTGTTTGCTGTGACGGAGACAGGATCTGTGCAGCAGTGCGAGAGGTCAGCTAGTACCCAAACTCCACTTACAGTTTCTCCAAGCTCCCACCTTTAGTTCTCCAGCTTTGGGTGATACACCGCATTCATTGACTAGTATTTCCTTTGTGTATTTTGTAGTCTTAAGAGTTTAGTTAAGGTGTTTTTCCTAGGCGTAAGTATTTAGCTTCTGTGTGAGTGAGCGAGTGCGTCTCATTTAATTTGATTTGAAATGTAATGTTAAATTTGTTTTTGTAATTAATAAATTTAACAGTTCTATTTCTTGAGCTTAATGTAGAGTAAAAATCTTGTTTCATTTCTCCATAATTAAGCTTATTTTCCATATAGCTCCTAGCTTGCATAAACGTTTGCTTTCATAACTGGTACTTAGACCAGTCTTGTTGTATTAACTTAAAATCCGTTGTGCCAGGAGTTAATGCATCAGCAAGAACCTGATGTTATTATTATTAGTATTAGTTATTTATTGTCAGGGGTGATGTAACTTTCTCCAGAGGCTAACAGTACAGTAATTCAGCAATTGTGAGTAATTAGTCTCTGCTGTGTACTGTTGAGAAAGTTTATAAATTCTCGTTCTTAGAGAATCGTGCACAAGCCAGCGTAAAGTAATCGTTGCTTGATGTAGCAAGACAATCATTGTCTCTGCGCTTCAATATTATTGAATATAAATATCAATTTAAATAATATTTAACCATTTATATCAAAATTACAGATCTATTTTAAAAACCCCGTGACAATTGGCGACCTCGCCAGGATATTAACTCCTAGCTCTAAAGCTATTCACGAGATAGTGCTCACTCATTCATATTTAGGTATTTATCATTAAAGTTTATAGACACAAGTTTACTGGTGTTTACCGTTAATTTAGCAAGTGAATTTTGCTTTATCAATCCATAGAGTACTTAACTCTAGTTTATTTTTGGTAACGCCAGACAATTTTATTCGCTTCTGGGAAGTCGCCCTACCATTGTGTTTATTATTGAGTCTTCCCAGTCATTTACATTTTTGATTTATTCTTTGCCAGTTAACTAGATAAGACTGGTCACCACTAGCTTGTGTCTGTATTCTTTACTTGTGTTTATTAGTATTCGTCGCTAAGCAGTCAGTACTCAATTTCGGTTACTTAGTAAATTGAGCTAGCATCATGGCTACAGCTGTATATGTACAGGAAGCCAAAGATATTGGTCTCACAGACCCAGAGAAAATACAGAGTTACGTTCTCTCACGGTTCAATTACGAGCAAGAACGTGAGAAAGATGCTCGTGAAGAGCGTAGGATTCAGCGCGAATGCGAGCGAGAACAGCGCGAATACGAGCGAGAACAGCGTGAGGAACGTGAAAGAGAGCGTGCTTATGAACAAGAGCAGCGTGAGAAACAGCGCGAATACGAGCAGAAACAACGCGAGCTCGAGTTAGAAAAAGAGCGAGAACAGCGCGAATACGAGCAGAAACAACGCGAGCTCGAGTTAGAAAAAGAGCGAGAACAGCGCGAATACGAGCAGAAACAACGCGAGCTCGAGTTAGAAAAAGAGCGAGAACAGCGCGAATACGAGCGTGAACAACGAGACAAAGAACGAGAACATGAACTTGAAGTGCTGAAGCTCAAGCGAGATTCCTTGGCTTCAGACACGTCTGGTGCAGTTGGTCAAAGCTCCACGAGCGTTCTTCCTGCACATGTCCTGGCGACCCCACGCATCAAGCTTCCTTCATACAAGGAAAGCGAGCGAATCGAGCCGTACATAGCTCGTTTTGAGGACATGGCAGACATGTATCAACTGGATGAGGCAGCTAAGCGGATCCAATTTCTTAGTTTATTTGAGGGCCCTGCCCTCGATATTCTCCACAGAATTCGTGGAGACAATCTCACATATGAGATGATGAAAGCTGCACTCATTAAGGCGTATGGTCTCACAGTAGACGACGCCAAAGTTCAGTTCATGCGAGCTCGTTTCCAAGACAAGGAGACAGCTGTTCAGTTCCTTGATCGTCTCACAGCTTACTTAAATGAGTGGATGGAGAAAGATGAAACTCCTTCCACGCGTGAGGGGATAATTGACCTTATGCTGCGTACACAGCTAGAGAGGTCGTGGCCTGCTGAGCTCATAGCACAGCTTAAGATCTGCCAGGTGAAAGATGCCAGCCAAATGGCAGAGAAGGCTGACGCATTCTTTACTGCATACGGGTATCAAGCTCGTAAGCAAAACACCTGGAGCAGAAAAGATATTGCCAAGTCTGGGAAGCCGTCTCAGACTGAATCCCAGCACCAAGGCCGTTCTCAGAGTAATGGTCAAGGTCCAAGCAAACCACAGAAGGACCAGGGGCAAAACACTCGGAAACCTGAGTGGAAGAGGTACAACAAGTACCCTAACCAGCAGCAGTATCAGCCACGCAACCGACCGACGGGACAAAGTTTTTCACCACCAGCTCAAAAGAGGCAGGAAGCAAATGCAGCCTTCATTCCTCAGCAGCAGCACGGTGGTCACGTCCCTACCAGTGTGGGTATTTCCCCACAGTTCACTAGTCCCACAGTGACAGTGAACCCCCCTCCACAGATGGCCAATGTTCCATCTCCCCAATATAACCCTCAAGGCACAATGTTTGCCACATCAATTCAGCAGCCTCATGAGTGGCTAGCTGCTTCCTCCACAGGCCCTCCCACAGGTGACAGTACCTTCCTTGTTCAGCCAGGGTTTGTGGGAGGCATTCCTGTGAAGGTCCTGAGAGATAATGGTTCCTCAGGTTGCTCTGTTAAGCAGAGTTTAGTTCGGCCTGAGCAGTATACAGGTCGACAGATCCATGCAAAGCTTATTGATGGATCAGTGAGATTGTTCCCTGAGGCATGTATCCAGGTGGCATCTCCATTTTATACTGGTATGACACTTGCAGTTGTCATGCCAGAGCCTCTATTTGACTTAATAGTAGGCAATATTAATGGAGTCAAGGATAGTTGCTCCGATGGCGCTACTCAGACTTCGGCTGCTGCGGTGACACGAGCCATGACTGAGGCTCCAGACTGTGTCACCCCAGTGATCATTGAATCGCCGCAAGATCTGATGTGCAGTCAACTTGTACAAGAACAACATTCTGACCCGACACTTGCTGCCGTGCGGAATGAACAAAAGGGTCGAGTGATTAAGTATTCACGGGGAGGTCGAGCCAAGTTCCTTCGCAAACAAGGACGGCTCTACCGTGAGTCACGAACACCCGAGGGCGAGGTTCGACTGCAGTTTGTCGTTCCCGCCAAGTACCGCCCAGCAGTGTTACAATGGGGTCATTGTCCAGCCTCAGGAGGTCACCTGGGCAAAAGGAAGACCCAGGGCCGTATCCGAGCTGACTTTTTCTGGCCAGGGATGGGACGAGACATAGACAGTTTTGTCCGTTCCTGCAGTGTGTGCCAAAGTATCACCACTGATCAGGGACATGTCCTTCCTGTGCCGTTCATAACCACACCTGTAATCTCTGAGTCAGTTGAGAGACAGGGTAGTGGTGAAGTGGGTGCAGACCTGATGTCTCGCCCATTGGCCCCACAGGACACAGTATGTCCAGGGCCTGTACATGCATATTATGTACCTTAAGTTAAGGGGGAAGTTGAGAGGCGACTTGAGGCTATGGAAGACCCAAGTTTGCACAAGGATTCTCAGCTTCCCAATACTAATATAAGTATTGTAGGTTAAGGGGGAAGTTGAGAGGCAACTTGAGGCTATGGAAGACCCAAGTTTGCATAAGGATTCTCAGCTTCCCGGTACTAATATAAGTACTGTAGGTTAAGGGGGAAGTTCGAGAGAGAACTCCGCAGTGGCGACTTGAGGCTATGGAAGACCCAAGTTTGCATAAGGATTCTCAGCTTCCCGATACTAATATAAGTACTGTAGGTTAAGGGGGAAGTTCGAGAGAGAACTCCGCAGAGGCGACTTGAGGCTATGGAAGACCCAAGTTTGCACAAGGATTCTCAGCTTTCCGGTACTAATATAAGTATTGTATTGTAGGTTAAGGGGGAAGTGAGAACTCTGCAGAGGCGACTTGAGGCTATGGAAGACCCAAGTTTGCACAAGGTTTCTCAGCTCTCCGATATTAATATAAGTACTGTAGGTTGAGGCACAGGTTGAGGACCCGTGTGCAGTTCGAGGCTATGGAAGACCCGAGTTTGCACAGGGATTCTCAACTTGCCGACCATAATCGTGTGCTAAAATTAATGGCGACCTCGAGTGTACTTTTCATAGCATGTACTGACTGCTAGCCAGAGAGAGTAATTGTAACATAATAAGAATTTTGTCCCATTGACACTTTTGATGCTCCACCTCAATTGGTTTTGCAGGTTCAGCAATGGGTGTAGCAGTTTTGCTGTGCGGGCCAGCCGATCGTCTGCCGCACGCTGCCACCTCTTCTCCTCTGCCTTCGTCATCGCCATATATTATTTACTGTGTCATTTTACACGTAGGAACAGTTACACTGCAACTGTCACACCTACACTGTGTATTACATACATCACACTACACAACAATTAGTTGTCAGTGTAAATGTAGCGACTTTTCGCTCAGTTTGACCTGAGTACAGGATTTTCACCGTCGTCACGGAGTTTTTCCCTCAAGCTTGCTTCTATTAACGTAAATACGAGGTTTTTTCGCTCACTGACGACTGCGACTTTCTCCTGTAGCAGGATAGCACACACACCACAGTGTGAATCTTGTGTGACTGAGTTAGGATTTATATGTATGTATATTGAAATCTTTCTTCTGAAGGAAGAAAGATTTAATTTTCATGGGGCGTAATGTCACGAATCAATTCGCGACATTTCCTTTTTGTGAGAAGCCACGAACTATTAGTGGAAAACTCACTGTGTATCGCTCAGTTAACCGTTTCTCTCTCCATTTCGGGGTATACTTTTCAAATAATTCGTCACCGTTTTCAAAAAGTGACCGATTTAATGCACGTCACTAAGTGCGCTACTGAGTGATACAATTATTTCTTTATCGTTTGCCTCTGCTTCATTCAACCGTTAGCCACGCCTTCTTCCGGTGGCCTGTGCGTACTGCTTATGCATTATTTGAATTCAGTTTAGTGTTTGCTGTGACGGAGACAGGATCTGTGCAGCAGTGCGAGAGGTCAGCTAGTACCCAAACTCCACTTACAGTTTCTCCAAGCTCCCACCTTTAGTTCTCCAGCTTTGGGTGATACACCGCATTCATTGACTAGTATTTCCTTTGTGTATTTTGTAGTCTTAAGAGTTTAGTTAAGGTGTTTTTCCTAGGCGTAAGTATTTAGCTTCTGTGTGAGTGAGCGAGTGCGTCTCATTTAATTTGATTTGAAATGTAATGTTAAATTTGTTTTTGTAATTAATAAATTTAACAGTTCTATTTCTTGAGCTTAATGTAGAGTAAAAATCTTGTTTCATTTCTCCATAATTAAGCTTATTTTCCATATAGCTCCTAGCTTGCATAAACGTTTGCTTTCATAACTGGTACTTAGACCAGTCTTGTTGTATTAACTTAAAATCCGTTGTGCCAGGAGTTAATGCATCAGCAAGAACCTGATGTTATTATTATTAGTATTAGTTATTTATTGTCAGGGGTGATGTAACTTTCTCCAGAGGCTAACAGTACAGTAATTCAGCAATTGTGAGTAATTAGTCTCTGCTGTGTACTGTTGAGAAAGTTTATAAATTCTCGTTCTTAGAGAATCGTGCACAAGCCAGCGTAAAGTAATCGTTGCTTGATGTAGCAAGACAATCATTGTCTCTGCGCTTCAATATTATTGAATATAAATATCAATTTAAATAATATTTAACCATTTATATCAAAATTACAGATCTATTTTAAAAACCCCGTGACATCTACATATCCCCAGTGAGCACTGATATAAATATTTCTCAGTTTCCCTAACCTAAAATTTCAGAAAAAACTCGGTAACTCAGTGACAAAGATGTTTTTACTGCGGGCTCTGGGAAAATCAGGCAAAAAAAAAAAAAAAAAAAAAGCAGACATGAATAAAAACAGCACGGAATGAAAACGTGAAATTATGGGATTGTGGGAATGAGCGAATGAGACTGAGGGAAGGCAAGATCCATCACTGCCACCACTCCACACTACAAGACTCCACCATTACCACACTCACCCTCACTAATACCACCTCCCCGTCCACTTACACCCACCTGCACTCAACCCACCGCCACACCATCCACCCATACTCACCCTCCTTACCACCAACACCACCACCATACTTAGACACACACCCATCCTCCCTCATCCACCACCATATCATGCTCTCACCTACTTCAACCATCAACATGCCTCTCTCTCTCTCTCCCTCTCTCTCTCTCTCTCTCTCTCTCTCTCTCTCTCTCTCTCTCTCTCTCTCTCTCTCACACACACACACACACACACACACACACACACACTATTCAAATCCTGGACTACATCAATTTGCTCTTCCATGCCTCTCTGTTCCCAGGGTCGCTCTCCATTCCTCCACCCCTCCTCCTCTCAACATCATCTTTCCTTCCTCACATTTTTTCTCTCTACCTCTCCCCTCTCGTCGCTCATTCTTTTCTCTCCTCCTATTTTTTTTTCTCTCTCTCCATCCTTTCGCCCTCCCATCTTCCTTTTCATTTTTTTTTTCTCCCTCATCTCTTCTCTCACTTCTTTTCTTCCTCCGACATCTCTCTCTCTCTCTCTCTCTCTCTCTCCCCCAGGCTATCTGACACGAAGTACAGGTAACAACTTTCACCTGACTGTGGAATTAGTTTAGTTTAGTCTGGGAATTCAAATGTCTCTCTCTCTCTCTCTCTCTCTCTCTCTCTCTCTCTCTCTCTCTCTCTCTCTCTCTCTCACACACACACACACACACACACACACACACACACACACACACACACAATAAGAAATGTATTACTTTCATCCTATTTTTTTCCACATTCACAGCAACAATCCCTCCCTGGATATACTATTTTGTACCTTCCAAAATACTTCTGATAAGGTGCCTCATGATGAATACTTGCCTAAAAGTCTGAGTTTTATGTATATCAGGTAACACGTACAGTCAGACAGGCACCTGGTTGCATGACAGAAAATAGAGTAGTGATTTGTGGGCCAATATCTTCCTGAGTCTTGGTATACAGGGGGGTCCCATTAGGTTCTGTGCTGGGGCCAACAGAATTAACCCCATACATAAATGACATTGGCGTGGGTCTTAACCTTATATCAAAACATGCTACAATAAAAAAAAAAAATGCTGGTGCTATTTTATCTAATGGAAACTAAAGAAAAGTAAAATATCCCTATATATATACAATTAAGTGTCCAACATTATAACAAGTGTCATCTTACATATATAAGTACCAAATTTTTCAGTGAAAAAAGGTATTAAATGTTTGGCCAAAAACTAAAGGAGAGCATTACCGTACGAAACTTTAGGGTGACAATATCAAGAGACATCAAGTTCTGATAAAACTGTACTAAATCTATCAAAAATGCAAATACGATGATGGAATCTTCGTATTTCTGAACAAATATAATTATCAGTCTACTGGATAAGAGCCCGGGGTGAACACATATAGAATACGCAGTGCAGTTTTCGTTCCCGTACATGTGAAGCCATTACCAAAGAAGAACCTGTACATCGCTGAGCAACAAAGCCACTGCCTTCTTTTCGTAACAAGTCCTATGATGACAGACTGGAGGACGTGGTGCTCTCCTTGACGTGGCACTAAGAGGAAAGCTAATAAAGTTCTGTTATTTTCTTAAAGGTTCTGACAATGTAGAAATGCAGACTATTTTCACTTTTCCTTCAGATTTGCTTACACGCAGGAATGGCTTTAATTTGGGGAACATTTAACATTTATTTCACTAATGATGTGGTCGGGAAGTGGAACAGACTCCCTGGATATGTGATGTACTCATAAAGTGCCATCATAATCATATGTTTAAAAATTTACTAGATCACCACTTGTCACCACCACCACCAGCTCCACTACCACTATTACCACACTACCAATGTTATATTCCTTTGGACTATTACCATATTACCAACAACACACACACACACACACACACACACACACACACACACACACACACACACACACACACACACACACACACCAGCAGCAGTGTTAATCCAACTGTATTGCCAACCATTCCACTCCAACCAACGATGCTGCAACCATAGCATTAAACTTTACTGCCTACTACTCTCCTGTTTTTTCCTCCCTTCACTCTCACTTTACCTCTCATATTCCCCCTCTCCCCTCTCCCCTCTCTCTCTCTCTCTCTCTCTCTCCCCCTTCCCATTACTCCCGATCCTCCCCTGCTCTTCTCTCCCAACTTTTATTACATCCCTTCTTCTCCCCCTTCATCCCCTCTCCTCACATCTCAATTTCCCCTCCCCCCCAATCCCCTCCCCTCCCTTTACATCTGCTACCCCCATCAAGTCGTCCACTCCCCTCCCCTCTCCTCCTCCCCACCCTCTCCCTTGCCTTGCCTCTTATTATTCCACCTTTTCCTCCCCTCCTTCTCCTTACCTATCAACTCCCCCGTCTCCCCTACCACTCCTCTTCCCTCATCACCCTCTCTCTTCCTTCATCTTCCCCTTCCCTCCCTCACTCATTATCTCATTTCCTCTCCTCCCCGTCTCTCTGATCTGCTCTTCTCTTCCATCACCCCCTCACATTTTCTATCCCCATCTAACCACAACTCCTCTTCCATTTCTATCACTCCCTCTTCTCTTTATCCTCTCCTTCCTCCTCCTCCTCCCTCCCTCATCACTCCTTCCCTCCCCTCCACTACACCAGCATCCCTTCTCCCCCCCTCTCTCCTCTCCCCCTTCCCCCCTCAGGTGCCCGTGATAGTGAAGATAAGATGGGTGATAGGAGCATAAAGCGTGGCTGATGATGATGATGGGGGTGGTGCTCGTGACGGATGGCCTCTGCTTCAACACTCACTCTCTCTCTCTCTCTCTCTCTCTTTGCTTGTGCGTGCAAGTGTGTGCGTGAATAAAAGGGTAAGTGAGAGAGAGAGAGAGAGAGAGAGAGAGAGAGAGAGAGAGAGAGGCAGACAGACAGACAGACAGTGTGTGTGTGTGTGTGTGTGTGTGTGTGTGTGTGTGTGTGTGTGTGTGTGTGTGTGTGTGTGTGTGTGTCCTTGAACCTAGTCACTACTACAGCTACAACGAACCTACCACCGCCCTTCATTGTGCTCCTAGTCTACTGTACCATTACAATCAACCCTATTCAATTTTATACCCTCTCTTCCTGTCTACTGTCTTCTTCTACTTCTTCTTCTTCTTCTTCTTCTTCTTCTTCTTCTCCTCCTCCTCCTCCTCCTCCTCCTCCTCCTTCTCTTCCTGTCTACGAGTAATTTCTTCTTCTTCTTCATTTCTTATCTTCCTATCTCCTTTAATTTCCTTTTATACATTTCTTCTTGGTTTCGCTTTTTTTTTTTTTTTTACTTCTCTTCCCGTCCAATTTCTCTCCTTTTTTCTTTAATTCTATTGCTTTAAATTTTTCTCCCTCTCTTCTTTATGCTCTCTTCTTTCCTCCTCCTCTTAATTTCGTCTTTTTTTTTTTTTTCGCTTTTCTTCATCTCTTGAATTTCATCTCTCCTCCTCCTCCTTCTAATTTCGTTTCTCCTCTTCCCCCTCCTCCTCCTAATTTCGTCTCCCCTCCTCCTCCTCCTAATTTCGTCTCCCCTCCTCCTCCTCCTCCTAATTTCGTCTCCCCTCCTCCTCCTCCTCCTCCTAATTTCGTCTCCCCTCCTCCTCCTCCTCCTAATTTCGTCTCTCTCCCCTCCTCCTCCTCATTCCGCGTCTTCCATTCCTCTTCCTTTTCCTCCAAATCTCGTTTCTCCTTCTCTTCTCCTAATATCGTTTCTCCTCCTCCTCCTCCTGCTATTTTAGTATCTCCTCCTCATCTCTTAAGTACGTTCCTCCTCCTCCTCCTCCTCCTCCTTGCCATCCATCACCGCCCCTCATTGTGCATTTCCTCTCCCATCATCATTAACACTCAAAGACACGGCCCTAATGACCTATTTTATTCACTAACACCAGACCATTTCATTCAGTTGACGTAAACCATCTGGCCTGTATAGGGTTAGCCACTTCACTACACTGATTTTCTATATGTAAATAAATAAATAAATACATAAACAAATAAATGGATAGAACAGACAGTGATATCTTAAAATTTATTGAATCCTGCTATAGGGACGAAAACAGACTCTTAATAAATAGCAATGAGTCGAACTGGGATTAGTAACTAGCGGTGTACAACTAGGATGATGATGATGATGATGATGATGATGATAATGAGTATGATGATAATGAATATGATGATGATAATGATGATGACGATGATAATGATGATGATGATTCGTGTTCTCGTTAAGTTAAGTGGTATTTCTTGGGCCTCTTCCATACCAATAAATTCGGCCCATTACATCTAAATACTCTCCTGTCACACTTTTTCATTACCAAGATTGCACACACACACACACACACACACACACACACACACACACACACACACACACACACACACACACACACACACACACACAAACTTACGTGTTATATGTACAAAACTAAAAACTGATAAGGACGTGGCGCTAAGTTTCCTATGCCTGAAAATAAGGGCAAAAAAATCAGACTCGTATTTGAGGGATATGTGAAGGTCACTGAATTATACAGCAGCGTCGTACTTTGGGGATTATGGAACAATATTAAATTACACTACAATACCGTATTTTCTTGTACTAAGGTTGTATTTCTGTAGCTAAAGAGGCTCACTACAACTACCATAACCATCGCCCTTCCACTACCATCACTACCACACATACTGGTGGTGATAGGGACAGGCAAAACGAACCACATAATACCACAAATTCGACCATCACCACCACCATCATCCATCCACCGCCATAACCATCACCACCATTTCACCACCATCCATCCACCACCATCACCCATCAACCACCATCACCTATCCACCACCACCATCCATCCACCACCATCACCCTACCACCACCATCACCCTACCACCACTACCACCACGACAGCTACCATCATCCTTTCACCACCACTACCACAGATGCTGGTGGTGATAGGGACGGGAGCATAACAAGCCCTGCCCCGCCATAGGCCTACCCACTCACGCTCGCCACACCATCATTTATAACACGGACCAAAATGACACGGGACGGACGCACTAATCCGTCTGAAGGGTTGAGGTTCCGAAAAGCAGCGTTCAGGCCTGTAGAGAAGGCAGCAGGGTTAGCCGTGTCTCCCGCAGGTGTAGGGACAGGTAAACACACACACACACACACACACACACACCTTCAAGAAAGAAGCATGAAGGAAAGCCGTGTGTGTGTGTGTGTGTGTGTGTGTGTGTGTGTGTGTGTGTGTGTGTGTGTGTGTGTGTGTGTGTGTGTGTGTGTGTGTGTGTGTGTGTGTGTGTGTGTGTGTGTGTGTGTGTGTGTGTGTGTGTGTGTGTGTGTGTGTGCATAAGAAGAGAGGTGATAAAGACGTAAGGAAATTCAGTTTCCCAAACAGAGCAATTGATCAATGGAATGCACAACCGAATGAAATAGTGTGTGCCAAAACAATTCACAAATTTAAGGATATGTACGATAAATATGGTTTAAGACACGGGACAGTACGAGCTTGACTCATTCCTGTAAAGATACAATTAGGTAAGAACACACACACACACACACACACACACACACACACACACACACACACACACACACACACACACACACACACACACACACCTTCAAGAAAGAAGCATGAAGGAAAGCCGTGTGTGTGTGTGTGTGTGTGTGTGTGTGTGTGTGTGTGTGTGTGTGTGTGTGTGTGTGTGTGTGTGTGTGTGTGTGTGTGTGTGTGTGTGTGTGTGTGTGTGTGTGTGTGTGTGTGTGTGTGTGTGTGACAATTCTTATAACTTCGGGAAAACGTCATTTATATTACAGTTATTATCGCCGCTAAAATGGCTATCATATCACAATTATCATCACCCACGATATGTGTAAGTAAAGCCTTCATTACCCACGATATGCGTAGGTAAAGCCTTCACTACCCACGATGTGTAAGTAAAGCCTTCACTACAGGAGGTGGCATCTTGAGGAAGAGGTTGTGGAGTTGGTGGTCAAGTGACAGATAAAAGGACTGCTGACTGTGCGATCAAGAAACTGATCTCAGGCTGGGGCAGAGAACAGTATGAAGATATGATCTTCGTTAAAAACAGACATATCACAAAAACACCCTACCTACCTAATGGAAAAAACACACACACACACACACACACACACACACACACACCCTCGTTAATAGCTTCAAGCAAGTCCTGAATGAGATAGCTCTATTGGCTATTCGATCTCATATAAGAAGAGAAGAGCCTTCAGCATCTGTAAGCTGGCAGCTGATTGGGCCGTTTCTGTTTAAAAGATTGCTTAAATAAAAATATATCTATTGCTATCTGCACAGATTAATTTTAAAACGAGGCCTTACAAAGTCTATTAGGAGGCCTACATATATGTGAAATTTTCTCTTCTCTTGCCGGTTAAAGATCCAGTAATGACGTATAATTTGCCTTAATTTGCCTCAACGAGGGAAAAAACAAAAACAAGGAACTCGTGAAATTCTCCGAAAATGTTGATTTGGCATGAGAATGAAAATTTCACATGTATCTAGGATATCTGATGAACTGTGTATGGCCTTGTTTTTATATTAATCTATGAAAATAACGATACATAAATTTTATCTGAGCAATCTGACGGTCAGAAACGGTTATTGTAGCTCTTAAAATGAATATTACGTAATATATATCGTTACTTATGAATGCACACGGAAAACCAATCACCTGCCACCTTTCAGAAGCTTAAGAATCTTCTCTATTCAAATGAGATCGAACTGGCTACAGTAGTATGTTCCGGTATAGACGGCGCGATATCAATCCAAGCGGGGAAGGATGCTTATGTGGGTCGTTTGTTGTGCGTAGGCAGAGTATTGAGCTTCAGTGAACGGACTGTCTTCTCTCAGCTCAGAGTAAAAAAAAAAAAAAAAGGTGGTAAAAAAAAAAAAAGGTGGTAAAAAAAAAAAAGGAAACAACAAAGAAAAAGGAAAGAACAACGAAAAAGAAGAGAAAACCTAAATGAGATGGACTGTCGAAAGCAAAGCCGAGTTGAGATATTGTGCTTCTTGTTACGCCCCATCTGATAACAAGTCACAGAGCTGCGCCCAAACATTAATATATTCCTGACCGCTGGCTCCTGCTATTAGTCGCCGCCACCTCCACCACGAATGACAGGTGAGCTAGGGCGGCAGGGCAGACACCAGGGTCAGAGGGGCTGCCGGCGTGCCCTACAGGAAGGTGTGGTGGGCCTATACACAGCCTACAGAGGAAGATGTGCTTGACCTATAAAGGTGTGCTGGGCCTATACACACTGACACAGCCTATATACGGAGGGTGTGGTTGGCCTATACACAGCCTATATAGGGAGGTGTGGTGGGCCTATACACAGCCTATACAACGTTCATTACAGCCTACATCATTATCCTATACATGAACTGAAACACTCCACCCCTTTAGGCTTTACGAACACCTGGTTCTGGTGTGTGTGTGTGTGTGTGTGTGTGTGTGTGTGTGTGTGTGTGTGTGTGTGTGTGTGTGTGTGTGTGTGTGTGTGTGTGTGTGTGTGTGTGTGTGTGTGTGTGTGTGTGTGTGTGTGTGTGTGTGTGTGTGTGTGTGTGTGTGTGTGGAGAGAGAGAGAAGGGAGGGGATTACGTATCTGAATGAGATGTCTCCTAAGATCAGTAAAATCGTCTTGAGACAGCAAAATTATAATGAAAAGATGTCATCGTAGTCAAGGAGTTCAATCACATCACATCACATCACATTAAGCATGACGTCTAAGTGAAAAAAAACATCTTAAACCCAATAACTGTACTCTGACCACTGTACTTGGCCTAAAATTGCTATCTCGCCATCTTGAATACTGAGTCGCAACATAATATTAACACTATAATATGGTGTTAGTCACAATGAAGCGTTATGGAAAGGATGTAGAAACTCAGTACTATCTGACTCTACCACAGACCTACGAGAAAAAAGCTGTAAAACAATTAGACTCTCCGCCAAGCTAAGGTAGATGAACTGTGGCCTTGTGTGCGTGATACGAGGTAGGCCCTAACCCATGTTCTACACGGGAGCGGCCCTTCCTTCCTCCGCCCACCTGCTTATCACCCTCTTCCCCTCCCCCGTGCTGCCTCCTACAGGGCGCCCCGGTCTCTCCTGATACGGCCTGATAAACCTACACGGAGGACACGGCTACCGGATGACGAGGGAAGGGCGGCTGTAGTTCGGTCACCTTAGCTTCTTTCCTGTAGCTCAGTGGATGAATATTAAAAATTTTGGTTTTGCATCGTTTCCCTAGTGCTTCTTCACGACTAACATAATATTCTAATCATTCACCTCTTCTTACAATTCAGCATTCTACATCCTTTCCACACTTCTTCATAACTAACATCATATTCTAATGTCTGTATCTTGTTCCAGCTCAGCATGCAAGGTGGGAAGATGGCAATTTTGGAGTAAGTTAAAGTGAAAGTTACGTGGGGAAGAAAAATATGAAAATGGTAAAACTAGCGCTAAGGCTGGTTCTACTACATGTATCACACCCCCAATACCGCATAAATCATCACAAAAAATATCCCTACAATATACCCATACATCATAACCACCACGCATAGTAATATGAGTACTTCGATAGCCACATCGCACACTGAATACCACTGAATAACACATGGACACAAGTCAATTAAAATGGCTCTCTTGTACCTGTTTTGTGGGGATGTGTTTCTGGTGATAGCCCTGTGAGGTTAAGGCAAAGTTATTAATACACTGGCTGGGAAACGAACCCAAACACCGTAGCTTCCGTGCTTCGTAACCAGTCCCGCTCCGGGGCCTCAACAACTCAACCCCCGAGCTGCTAAAAGGTGCGCTCAGTTCTAAATCACTTCAGGTGAACATCGCCTCCCAGTGTTTTATGAGGGCACCCCGCGTCCCCTCGTGACTTGATTGGGTAGTATTTTACAGTAGGCGATAATCTTTTCAGTCACGTGACGCGTATTTCACCTTAACTACTTTCTGACGATTTTATTCAGCTTATGTTTAGACTCTTCCAACGGGAGGGGTTAAACGTAGCCAATAACTCCTTCACTACTAGATTTCTCCCAGCTCGCATAAATCGTCTGGTGGTAAAAAGAATAAGTTACAAAATACGCCATCGTCCTGAATGGGATAAAACACAAACAGCATCCCCTTTACTAACAAGTCCAGGTCAAAGTTTTAGTGAAGATTCACGTGACGTATGTGTAACGAACCACACGTTTATCTTAATGTCACTTGTCCCCACTTACTAGCATTCCCTCGCTGCCACCTGTGAATTATTGTTGGAAGGAGGTCGTTACGTACACACCAGACAGGCTTGAGGGGTGAGGGTAGCCACGATTATAGGTATCATCACCCAGACATCACCACCATCACTCAACGCCACACATCACCACCAAAACTAACCACCACACAGCTCTACCACCACCACACAACACTATCATTACTATCACTACTACCACACACTACAACCCTAAACACATACTACCACCAGTACCATATCACGCATCACCACCACCACCACCATACAACCACCATCACCACAACCATCACCACCACAACTACTACACACTACCATCCCTACCTCATGCCGTCACCATTAACAGTATTACACATCACCACACCAATAACGGTACCAAACATCACCACCAGCACCTTACACCACCATCACCACCAGACATCAACACGACTTTCATAACACATCCCAGCTCATCACCGCACTCATTATTAATACCACACATTCCCAATACCATACACACTAATACCACTACCAAACACATCACCACCACCATCACCACTCATCATCATCACCGCCACTGCCACCACACTTCACTATCATCATGTATTATCACGACAATCACCACCACGCACAACTACCAGCACCACCGCTACACAAAATCATCACTACAAGCAAATATCACCACCACCACCTTTACCACCATCACATCATCACAACCAAACTTCCCCACAATACACCATCACTGTACATTACCACCACCACCACACACTACCACTGCACATCACCATCACCACCACCACCACATCATCACCAAGAGCGTGACATGAGAGCCATCAGCCACACACCCCCACAATGACCCACCGTGAAATCCCAGAGAGGTGAATTATGAGAGAGAGAGAGAGAGAGAGAGAGAGAGAGAGAGAGAGAGAGAAGGAAGTAGATGAACTGAGCTAGAGGGAAGGGTGAGTGAGACGGAGGCATAAAAACCACACTGCCTAAGGAGAACCACTCATCTAAAAAACCCAGACCAAGGCAGAAATTAAACACGGGTTCTACTGGCTCTCACGCAGGAACAGAACCCAACAGAACCCGTGATGCTGGAATAGAACCCAACAAAACACGTGATGCTGGAACAGAACCCAACAGAACCCGTGATGCTGGAACAGAACCCAACAGAGCCCGTGATGCTGGAACCGAACCCAACAGAACCCGTGATGCTGGAAAAGAACCCAACAGAACCCGTGATGCTGGAATAGAACCCAGCAGAACCCATGGCGCTGGAATAGAACCCAGCAGAACCCATGGCGCTGGAATGGAACCCAACAGAACCCGTGATGCTGGAATAGAACCCATCAGAGCCCGTGATGCCAGAACAGAACCCATTAGAACCCGTGATGCTGGAATAGAACCCAACAGAGCCCGTGATGCTGGAATAGAACCCAATAGAACCCGTGATGCTGGAACAGAACCCATTAGAACCTGTGATGCTGGAATAGAACCCAACAGAACCTATGATGTTGGAATAGAACCCATCAATCAGTACAGATGTGGGTATTTAGGTGGGTAACTATTGGCGTGGGTATCTATATGGGTAATGACAGGTGGGTAACTATAGGCGTGGGTAACTATAGGCGTGAGTAACTACAGACGTGGATATCTATGGGCGTGGGTAACTATAGGCGTGGGTAACTATAGGCGTGGGTAACTACAGGCATGGGTAACTACAGGCGTGGGTTACTCCAAAATCCGGGTCGAACCTGGGATCATTTACAACGCTGGCGGGTCGACGCAGTAATTGGCGTTAAATCCCAATTTGAGGGTTCACCGGGGCCTGTCAGCCTGGGGAAATTGGGTGGGTGGAGAGAGGACTAGAAAGGTGAGAGCTGGTGGGTGGAGAGAGAGCTGGGATAGGAGGTGAGGCTGTGGGAGGGAGGGTGGAGGGATGGCTGGGAAGGAGGGTGGGTGAAAAGAGAGCTGGAAAGGTGGGTGGGGTTGGGGCTGTGGGAGCTTAGACTGAGGAAGGGCTGAGGGGGATGGAGAAGACTGTGGGTGGACAGAGGAATGGAAGAGATGGGACTGGGATTTAAGATGGTGGGTGAAGAGGGAGAGGAAGTGAGGAAGGAGGGGGGAGGGCTGTTGGGGGTCGGGAGAGAGAGAGAGAGAGAGAGAGAGAGAGAGAGAGACAGACAGACAGACAGACAGACAGACAGACAGACAGACAGACAGAGACAGAGACAGAGACAGACAGAGACAGACAGAGACAGAGAGAGACGCGGGGTGCGGGGGAAGGTGGGGAGGTGAGAGTGGTGAGAAGAGGGTGTGAGGATGAGGGTGGTAGGTGGAGGGCTGGAGGGTAAGGCACGATTATGTAGTAGGATGCGTGTAGGAGGGCTCCAGGGAAGAGGGTAGGCCTGTACGTGTGTGTGTGTGTGTGTGTGTGTGTGTGTGTGTGTGTGTGTGTGTGTGTGTGTGTGTGTGTGTGTGTGTGTGTGTGTGTGTGTGAGCGAGCTGAATGCACATAAATATCATATCCTTCAACGAACAAATATACTAGACTACTGACATGTGCGCAAATTACTTATATACATATGTACATTAAAGAGTGGAGTGGAGTGGTAAACAATTAACCTCAAACAAAAAAATTGGAGTGTAATACACATCACATTCCGAAGACAAAATTATCAAACACACAAGCAGCACATAATTCAAACAAAAAAATAATAAAAAAAACAGCATATCATTTTCCAGACTCATTAAGACAACCAGCATATTATTTTTCGTAACTATTAAACAATCAGTATATTATTAAACACAATCAGCTAATTATTACAAACAAGGAGTAAAGTATTGACAGATAAACAGCAGATGATAAAGACAATGAGAAAATTATTTAACACAACTAGCATGTTACTAATCACAATCAGCAAATTATTAAACACAAGAAGGAAATTATTAAACACGTCCAGCAAATTATTAAACACAAGAAGGAAATTATTAAACAATCGCAAATTATTAAAGACAATCAGCAAATTATTAAACACATCCAGTAAATTATTAAATATCCAGCATTTTATTAAAGACATCCAGCAAATTAAAAACCACAAAAGCAAAATTTTTAAAACAGCCAACAAATTATCAAACATATTCAGGAAAGTATGAAACACAATCAACAATTATCAGCACTTCCAGCAATTCAGCCAGCAAATTACACAAAAAATTTCTGAACACACATAACCAGTAAATTATGAAGCACATGCCATTAGTTACTGGATAGACAGATAGATAGATAGACAGACAAAGATAGATACAGATGTGTGTACGTAGATAGACAGACAGACAGAGAGAAAGATGTGTGTATGCAGACAGACAGATAAATAAAGATAGATACAGGCAAACATTAATACAGATGGATGATGGTCACTGGCGGTGTTATAGTAGCTGTGATAATACTAGGAAAACAGTTCTGTATTAAACACAAAGCCAGCATATAACTAAAACATAAAACCAACACATTACTAAACACAGCCATAAAATCAATAAACACACAACCTGCCTATTAACGAACACATGGACGAGCAGCTCCGAGGTAAAGGATGTGACGAATATATCTTTTAGGATACTCCCAATATACTATGCCTCCACTCCACTCCACCCTATTAACCACCCTATTCCTTCGCATTCGCCTCCCCTCCTCTCCTCCACTCCTCTCCATTCGCTTCTCTTCTCTGCTCCCCCTCTCCTCTCCTCTCCTCTCCATCCCCTTCTCGTCTCCTCCACTGCTCTCCATTCCCTTCTCCTCTCCTCCATTCGTTCGCATTCCCCTCCCCTCCTCTCTTCCATTCCTCTCCATTTCTTTCTCTTCTCCTCCACTCTTCTCCATTCCTTCTCCTCTCCTCCACTCCTCTCCATTCCCTTTTCTCTTCCACCCCACTCTACTTCACTCCATCCTACACCGCTACCTCCTCCACTCCACTCATACTCTCTCTTCCACTCCTTTCATAAATACGTCTTCACCTATTTCGATTCCACTCAAAGCAGCTTCCTCATGTCACCTCATTTCCCTCATTGTCCTCTTCTACTTCACCTCCACACACCTCACTCAGTCTGTTTCCACTCCATTCCTCTCGTTATTGCCACTGCTCTTCATCACACTACTATACCACAACCACATCATATTTCTGTCGCTCATATTCACTTGCCTCCTTCATTCACGCTCATCCATCTCACCAATCTTCGACATAGCACCTACTTTTAGACTAATTTCTGCCACGCACATTCACTTCAGCCTCAGTCCACCCGTTCACGTTGAGATAAGCCTGGGACGACGACAACAACAACTACTACTACTACTAGAACTACTACTACTACTGGTACTACTGCTACAGCATTCACTTATCTTCGTTAATCCACTACTCCACATACATATTCCTAACTCAAATTTGTCATTTATATTTACATAATCATATTATTCACTTCCGACACAACATCCACTTCTCCACTCGCTTCTGGCATTTACATTCAGTTATATCCACTGATCTATATCACTTCCACACCTGATGTCTCTGTTCGCATCCACTCGCCTTCACTCCTTTCCATTTGCCACATCCACAGATCTCCACTCATCACCGTTTACTTATTCCAATTATATTCACACACACACACACACACACACACACACACACACACACACACACACACACACACACACACACACACATACACACACACACACACACACACACACACTCAAACCCCACCTAAACACACACTCCACCAATCCCTTAATTCCCATATAGGTCTTAAGCGGCCCATTAGACACAGGATGTTATTGCAGCATCACAGGGTCACATAATAGCCTGGTTGGATCTTTGGGCGTATATATTATGGACAAAATATTAAGGTCTTTTGCATATTACTTCGACTGTTGATTTTACTCTCTTCTGATACGTAGCTACTCACCAGTCAACTTTACTTAATTTTATTCTGTCTTGTTGCTGTTGCTCTTCTCTGACACTTTCTTATCGATCAGCTTTACTTAGTTTTATTTTCACTATTTGAACTATTCTCCTCTGATACTTCTTTACTTACCTGTCTACCTGATCTTTACCTAGTCTTATTTTGATCGTTGGTCTTACTACCTTCTGACACTTTATTCATATATTATCTTTACTGTGTTACCTTGATGGTGCTATTACCTTCACACAATCACCTGCCAACTTTATCTTTCATTCATCTTACTTTATTTGGTCGATGTTACTCCTCTGACACCTGCATATTTACCTGTCAGTTTTCTTTACATAGTCTCAGTCCACCCTATCTATATCGCTCTATGTCATACTGGAAAAGCTAGTCAAATATCCCGAATATGAAATGAGCGAAAAACTGTAGACGATCACACTACTCCTCTTACTTTAATCTGGTTTAAAGTTTCGTCCTTCTTCTGCTTATTCCACGTAGCTCAGTGGCAGAAAAAGACAATGCAGTGGCTCTACATACTTTCCATGGTACCTCTTCATGACTAGCACCATATTCTATTATTAATCTACTGTTATAACTCAGCAGTGAAGGTTGAGATGGCAATTTTTGGCCAAATATTCAAAATTGAGAGATGGCAATTTTAGGCCAAGTTAGAGTAAAATGAGTATAGTGTCAACAATCTACCCTTCCCCATTCCCTAACCAATTTACCCTCACTTACCCACTCCTTATTCTCTCCACTTCTTTACCTAGCCTAATCATCCACTTAATCCAGTCCCAAATCAATGCACCTCACGTATTAACCACGAATTAGCTTACCATCATAATCCACATAGCTCCATCCTGCACTTATCCACATAGCTCGACCCTCATCTATCCACTTAGTTCCACCTTTCATCCACTCACTTAACCCAATCTTTCAACCATTCACCTAACCACAGCTACGTTACTCCACCCTCCACACAGTCACCTATCTCCATCCCTCATCCATCCACCTAACCTCACCGAACACCACCTTTCATCCATCCACGTAACTACATCCTTCATTCATCCACCTAACCCAACCCTTCACCTATCCATCAAACACCATCCGCACTGTCCCACCCTGCACCCACACACCCATCCACCTAGTTCTCCCACCTGTCCACTGCCTCATCCACCACCACCACTACCACCACCACTTTCAAAACCCAAGAATGATCATTGAACTGTCGAGTTAGTTTGGCTGGGGAAAAAAAAAAAAATCGTTTAACATTCTGAAACGCCGACCGAAAGATTCTGAACACTTCTGTAATGTTTTAGGGCCATGTGTCTTTACCTTAGGCAGTTTTCAATCATCCCTTTCTTGGCGGTATATCTTAGAATACGGATACACCACAATATCCTCGTGTGTGAAGTTTATATATCTTCCTTTTGTCGACACAGATGGCATAACATACCAAACTAGAAAGCACCAAAGACAGTCCATACTTTCGCCAACGTCTTTAGAGTTTAGGATATACTTCTGTACTTTCTCTTCCCAACCAGAAATGAACGGATCTTGAATTTGGCTCTGTGATATCTTGTTTTGCTTTTCTTGGGGGTAACAATCTTCCGGGCTTCTGGCCTTTGGTTCCTTCTTCCTTGCATTAAGAAAAGAAGAAGAATATTTTCATGGCCTGACAGTTCAAATGGAAGAATTTTACACATATACTGAACTGTAAATTGTGACGAAAAATACTTGCTGTTATGCCAGTACAATAAACACAATTTCACGCTGTGGGTATAATTCTTACACTCCATTTGCAAGTCATATAAAAAATCGAATATTATTTTGTACTATGCAGCTCACTAACCTTTTCAACCATTAGCCGTCTTTTAATTATTTATTCTTCCTACCTCCAGACAATTATATTAACCTTCGGGGAGACTTGTAGTGAAAGGGTTTATGAAGGCTGTAACTAACCTACCGGCCCCCCGTTCCAAAAGCTCCACCTAGAGCAAATAAGACCGTCTGATGGCAGGAAGAAAACACACACACAAACACACTAACAAATAATAGATTGATGGCAAGAAAATACACACACACACACACACACACACACACACACACAAACTTATGAATAACAGTCTAATGGCAAGAAAACACACACACACACACACACACACACACACACACACACACACACACACACACACACACACACACACACACGAGTAATATTGTCTGATAGCAACTAAGACAAAAAAAAACAATCGAATAAAACCGTCTGATGGCAGCAAGAAAAAAAAGCACACAAGTAAAACCGTCTGATTAAAAAAAAAACACACACACACACAAACACGTCACCAGAATGAAGGGGTTGATACACTACCAACTACTACTGTGCTCCTCTCACCAACATACCTGCAAAAAAAAGAGAAAGGATGTTAGAAAGATGCACGCTATAGTTACCTCAATGCAGAAGTATCGCTGCACTAAGATATATAATGTGTTTACTACTGAATTGTGTGTGTGTGTGTGTGTGTGTGTGTGTGTGTGTGTGTGTGTGTGTGTAATGAATAGGCTGGAGCAAAATAATATTGAATCTGTATGAACATTTATCTACTCAGAATTATTCGATCCACCAGAACATACAGAAAACATTAGTTCAGGTATAACTTAATCTAACATATGGATAAAGATATATGTTTTATACGTTACGCAATTGTTTCTGGGTTTTCCCTCTCATTTCCATCTCTCTCTCTCTCTCTCTCTCTCTCTCTCTCTCTCTCTCTCTCTCTCTCTCTCTCTCAAACTACTTGTCTTTCCTGTCCTGGTATTTCTGGTATTTGTTCTTTCTCTTAATCGTTGCTAATCCCTCTAGATCACTGTCAGAACTATTCCTCCTCCTCCTCCTCCTTCCACACTCATCTTTCGTCCTCATACAGTTTTATACATCCTCACCCGCACATCATATCCCAAGTTATTCCTTCTTCTTCTTCTTCTACTTCTTCTTCTTTTTCTTCTTCTTCTACTTCTTCTTCTTTTTCTTCTTCTTCTACTTCTTCTTCTTTTTCTTCTAATTCTTCTTCTTTTTCTTCTTCTTCTAATTTTTCCTCTTCTAATTCTTCTTCTTCTTCTTCTTCCTCTTCTTCATCTTTTGTCTACTCTCATTTCCACACTTCTGCTCTCTACAGCTTATCTTAACCCCTTCACTCTAATGATCTTTTTTTTTTATGTTTATTGTTTCCATACATTTTTACCCAATTTAAGGGAGACTTTATACCTGAGGAGTGACACGTGAGAACCTTTGCATTCACTTATTTCTTATTGCGATTTTCTTATACATCTCTTCTATTTCTTGAGATTTCCTGCATTAAACTCCGATGGCCCTCGAGAATAAAACTAATGGCTCTAATAATAAGGCATGATTATAACACATTTTCAGGGCTAATGGCACTAATAGGCTACCTGTCATCATAATTATCTCCATTAACCCCCCCGCGACCTCAAGACTCTCTCAATGCCTTCAGTTCAATGGTGTACTTTCCATTTTATTTTAGCTGCAAGACGATTATATTCATCTGAAGAGAACACTGAAGTACCGTAGAGAAGGTTGTTAATGCAGGATTCATTTAACCACATTATTTTAAAAAAAATCTGGTTTATGGCCTGACAGTAACAAGAGAAAAATTTATATGTCATTGGATTCAATGGATTAAAAGCAGCAAATTTCTCTAAAAGCAAAAATGGTAAATAAATGGTTAAACAAAGAAATCGACAAATCAACAAATATATAAATAAGTAAATAAATAAATAAAAATCAGAAGACGTCATGGTACTGAGGAAATTTAAACTGTTGCCAAAAATACGTCCACCTGTTCTAACGATGCTCATTCAGAAAATCAGTAAACATTCGAGTCACCGAGATAACAAACTTACGACAAAATCATAGTTCATCTACCCTGCCACTGCATCTACTCCACATTAAGGTATATACATCACTTTCCTCCCAGATGCATCATATCAAACAGAACTGTATATGTGCACAGAAACATACCAACCTTCTTTCAGTTTACAAATATCATCCAGCTGAGGAGAGTGAGATACAGCAGAGGCGGAGTATGAAGCCATCAACTGAATATATTTTTTCCTATAAATCTACAGCACATAAAGTCAATGCACAAAATTATAGTCGTTACTACAATGACATACTCATTACTCTATTTTTCAGTTACCTTCCTGCTTTGCTATCCGTGTCTCTGACTCACACAATAGTTACATAAGCCATAACCTCCCCTCTACAAACAGCCTCCAAAGGACCATTAGGCCTGTTGCTGGTTACTTTCCTTTGTACCCCTTTGTAACAGACACTACTAGTTTATGGGTGCCCTGGTAGTAGTAACTGCTGTTGAGTAATGCCGGTCTATCTGGCCGAGCAGACCCATCAACTGCAGGCAAGTAACCGCCCCATAGGCCTGTTCGGTGTAGTGAACCGATTTTCCCTTGCGGTAGAAAGCGCCTCGCACGGTGATGAGTGTGGAGATTTAGTTCCCAGATGGACGCTACATTTGCGTCTCCACCCAGTTAACAAGGGCACCATAAGTAGGGTCCACATAACCTCTTTATATGGTTATATGGTTACCATCAAACATTGTAAATAGCTGCTTGGGTTACAGGAAACCATTAGAATTGTCACTTAGTGTACAGCCACCTGAAGTGGAAAGAAGAATAAAAAGTTACAAGAATGATGGCAGAAATGGGAAGAGGGAAGGACAGGCACAAAAAAAAAAAAAAAAAAAAAAAACTAAACGAATAAGTACATAGCACTACATCAAGTGAGTGAATGATGGTCGCCACCATCTACTACTGCCCTAGCAGTGAAGGGGTTAACGAAGGGGGCACTCAATCCCTCCAGTTCAAAGAATCCAAAGAAAAAGGGGGAGGGGGGTGAGGAAGGAGAGAAAACAAGAACAAACAACACTCAGCAAAAAACAATTCAAGCATAGTGAGAAAGTATGAGGCTTGGGGAGAACAGAACAGGATGGAGAGAGAGGCGGAAAAGGGTGGACTGGGTTTGCTATAGAGGGAAAGAGGCTGGATGGCTGGGGGGGGGGGAGGGGGCAACTGGGTGTGACGGGATGGGGTACGAAAGGAAAAGGAGGGAGAAGAAGAAGGAAGGGTAAGCGAGAAGAAGGAGGAGTGAAGGAGAAAAGGGAGGGGAGGCGAGAAGAGGGAGAAGAGGGAGGGGTGGAGAGAAGAGGGAGGGGGTGAGAAAAGGGTAACATGTTGTTGTGACGTTATTGCCGGTGTTTCTGTGACGGCAAGTTATGGGGTCTCTCTCTCTCTCTCTCCTCCCTGCTTCTCCCTCCTCTTTTCACCCCACCTCATCAATTTCTTCCTTCTCGCCCTCCTCACCGCCTCTCCTTTTATCTCTCCTTCCAAACCACCTCCAGTTTTTCCTCTCCCCCTCTCTCCTCCCCTCCAATTCCTCCTCCCTCTCTCCTCCTCTCTCCCTCCCTCCAGCCGAAAATACTGGGGTGAATATATAAAAAAAAAAAAAAAGGGGTGGGAGGGTGAGTGTGCCTTATGTTACGAGTGTTAATATATTGGAATGAGGGCAACCTTGGCCACACTGCACCTCTCTCTCTCTCTCTCTCTCTCTCTCTCTCTCTCTCTCTCTCAATGGCACAAAAATCCGACATATATAACTACGAGTATTTGCAACCAGTTCTCAAAATACCATCCATCTATACCTATTAAACTATAAACATAATATTCTCAGTAGCCTAAAATTACGCATCCCTTTATCAAATTATCTTTATCAATATTATTTTTTTTATATCTCGTCCCCTGATTAGCAACACTGGTCTAATTTAGCTCTATTTTTGATTTTCTTTAATAGGGGGTTCCAGGTCAATTCAATGCTGTGGTATTTCTGGACCTGCCTCTCACCCTGTTTCCCTCCCCTTTCCCCTATCGTGTCTATTTTCACCCTGATTTATCTGCACCCTCGCTATATCCGTCACACCCTTGAATAACTCGGTGCTCTCTCTCTCTCTCTCTCTCTCTCTCTCTCTCTCTCTCTCTCTCTCTCTCTTATACAGTACTGTGTTATTTAAGGCTACAGTCTAAGTATACATGTCTAAACGGTGTTCTTTGTTTCTGTGTCACTAGCCCTTTCTTTAACTTCTTCAGTCTCTCTCTCTGTCTGTCTCTCTCTCTCTCTCTCTCTCTCTCTCTCTCTCTCTCTCTCTCTCTCTCTCTCTCTCTCTCTCTCTCTCTCTCCATCCCTGTCTATTTTTATCTATCTGGTGGTAACTTGGATTTGGACCCGACTGTGGGAGGAGAGGGCAAAAATACTCCACAAATTACAGATTCTCTCCCCCCCCCCTCTCTCTCTCTCTCTCTCTCTCTCTCTCTCTCTCTCTCTCTCTCTCTCTCTCTCTCTCTCTCTCTCTCTCTCTCTCTTCCTGTGCCCCCTTGATTTTCTTCGTTTCGTAAATACTGTCGTGTAGGTGGGAAGGCAGATGCAACCCCTTCAATCCGGCGACCTGTTTAATTTATTTTATTCACTTATTTAGGTGGTAGGTGGTGGCGAACATCATCCACTCACTTGATGTGGTGCTACCTACTTCTTCCTTCACCTTTCTCATTCAATTTTTGTGTCTGCCCTCCTCTCTTCCTGTTTCTTCCACCCTTCCCATCACCTTTCATTACTCTTCTTTTCTTTTTAGGTGGCTTTACGCTGAGTGACAAGCCTAATGGCTTCCTGTAAGCCAGGAAACCATTTACAACGCTGGGTGGTAACCATATAACCAACCCACACGTGTTCCCTACGTGTCAACAAGTGGTTTGATGGAGAGAAGTGTCCCTGCCCGTAAAACAACTAACT
Organism: Coenobita brevimanus; assembly: GCF_032717465.1. Taxonomy (NCBI): domain Eukaryota; kingdom Metazoa; phylum Arthropoda; class Malacostraca; order Decapoda; family Coenobitidae; genus Coenobita; species Coenobita brevimanus. The sequence continues at coordinate 5,020,428 of NC_137007.1, forward strand.
CAAAAACAGATAGATAGACAGACAGACGGCCAGATAGACAGATAGATAGATAGATAGATAGACAGACAGATAGACAGATAACATGCTACGGCTCCACATCCTTTCCATAGCACTTCTTCGTGATTTGCACCGTATTCTAGCATTAAGATCTTACTGCAGGCCAAACGACGGTGTGATGGCAATTATAAACCTGGATAAAGTGAACATTCTATACCTCCAGACGATTTTATTCAGTTTGTGGAAGATTTTTAAAAGTGAAGTGGGAAATGAAGGGTAAAGATTACTCTAACCCCTCCAGTACGAAAAATAAAGTAAAATAAAGAAAAACAGCCAGAAGACAGCAAAATTAAAATAAAATAATAGCCTGGAGACAGTATGAATAAAGTAAAAACAATAGACAGCAGGAGTAAAGTTAAAAAATAGCCTGGAGATAGCAAGAATAAAGTGAAAAAAAAAGCCCGGAGATAGAAAGAATAAAGTAAAAAATAGCCTGGAGATAGCAAGAATAAAGTAAAAAAAAAATAGCCTGGAGATAGCAAGAATAAAAAAAAAATAGCCTGGAGATAGCAAGAATAAAGTAAAAAAATAGCCTGGAGATAGCAAGAATAAAGTAAAAAAAAAAATAGCCTGGAGATAGCAAGAATAAAAAAAAATAGCCTGGAGATAGCAAGAATAAAGTAAAAAAAATAGCCTGGAGATAGCAAGAATAAAAAAAAAAATAGCCTGGAGATAGCAAGAATAAAGTAAAAAAAATAGCCTGGAGATAGCAAGAATTAAAAAAAATAGCCTGGAGATAGCAAGAATAAAAAAAAAATAGCCTGGAGATAGCAAGAATAAAAAAAAAAATAGCCTGGAGATAGCAAGAATAAAGTAAAAAAATAGCCTGGAGATAGCAAGAATAAAAAAAAAAATAGCCTGGAGATAGCAAGAATAAAGTAAAAAAAAAATAGCCCAGAGATAGCATGTAAAAAAAAAAAAAAAAAAAAATTCATAGGATTGAAGCAGTTAACCCTGTCGATGCAATGTCTATTTCTGGGATACTATTTTGGTCTCTCTCTCTCTCTTGGGGGGGGGGTCCATTTTTCTATTGATAGACGATTTCCCCGACCGCAGGAAAGCCCCATGGTGGTTAAGAGGCTAGCAAAGTCTATACCCAACCCCTTCAATTCGAAAAAAAGGTCTATCCACGGCTCAATAAAATCGTCAGGAGAGAGGAATTACAGGTACGCAGACTCAAAGGGTTCATGACGGGCGAGTTAAATAAAAGGTAAAAAATTAAAGGCTACCTGAGTCGCTGCCCTTTGTAATTTTTTTTTTTTAATTTCGTCATATATTCTCTAGTTCAATTATGCAACAAAGGTTCTCGTCTCTAAAATACGGTACATTAAGTCTTTCCCTCTCTCCAGTTTAGTATTCACTCTCTTAATGTTCGTATTGATGATGGATGTTTTATGGGGAAAAAATGCACACACACACACACACACACACACACACACACACACACACACACACACACACACACACCAGGAAACAAGAGAGCACCATAGTAAAACATGAATGGGAGACGAGGATTAGAGAGAGAGAGAGAGAGAGAGAGAGAGAGAATATGGAGGAAAGAGGAGATGAGGAGAAGGTAGGGAAGATGTTAGGAGAAAATACAGGTGAGTATGGAAAGAATCTAGGCTAGAATAAAGAGCTAAGGAGGAAAAAGACAAGAACAGGATGTGGATAAAGGAGGACAGATAATACGAATGAATAAAGAAATACAGTAGTGATGATAAAGGGTGGGGGAGGAAAAAGGATTGGTGAGGATAAAGGGTGAGGGAGGAAAGCGGGGCAGGAAAGGACGAGGGTGAGGGAGTAAAGGGTGAGAGGGGAGGGAGACATTACCAGGCTGGGATGCTCTCATAAACATTAGGATGGAGACATTACACTGGCTCAGGGCTGGGAGGGGGGAGGGAAGGAGGTAAGAGGGAGCAGAAGGGGTAGGAAGGGAAGGGGAAGGGGCAGAAGGAGAGGGATGGAAGGGACGCAGGGAAAGAAAGAAAAGAAAATGAGGGAGAAGGAATGGGGCAAGGAGGAGACAGTGGATGGGAAAGGAAAAGGCAGTAGAGAGAAGAGAAGAGACAGAGTAAAGGAGAAGGAAGTAGGTTGTGAGTGTTGTGGAGTATGAGAGAAAAAAGAATAGGAGCAGGAGAGGGTAGGCTGGAATGTGGAAAATAAAGAGACGGACGGGAAAGAAGAACAGGGCTATGCGGGAAAGGGGAGACAGAATAGAAAAAGAAAGGGAAAGCGAAAAGGGAAAAACGGTAGGAATGAGAGGACAAGATGAAGACAGGATGGAAAGAAAAAAAAAAAGGGAAAAGGGTGATGAAACAAAGAAAAAGGGAAAGGGACAGGAAACTGGTGGAAGAAGGGAGATTAGAAGAAAAGAAGTTAAGAAGCCACTGAGGGAAAGGATGGTTGTGGGAAAGGAAGGGGTTGGCGCTGTACGTGAGATGTGATGGGAAGGGAAGGAGGGAGATGTAAGAGAGAGGGATGCTGCGGTTAGCTGGAGGGTGAGAGGTGAGGGAGAAGGATCCAGGGCCACCACAGCCACCCACCTCACAGGCTGCTACTCTATGTCTTCCCTCACCCTAGCATAACCCAACCTAACCTAACCTAACCAAACCTGAATGAACTCAACCTAACCTAGCGTAACTCAGCCTAGCCTAAAATACTATAACCCTAACCTAACCCAGCCTAACCTAGTCTGACTTAACCATACCTCTAACCCCTCCTTCACTCAAACCTAACTTAACCTATCCTAAACTTCCCTTACTACTAATTCCAAAGCTTTGCCAAGTTGTCTAACGTATTTCACTGCCAGATATCTTCCCAAAACTCAAACAGCCGGCCGAAAAAATACATTAAAAGACGCCATCACTGTCAATGGATTAATCGTTTGTCCCAACACACCTCACACTCACACACACCACACTGGAATCTCCTTACCCAGCCTTTCTCCATGCCTATGATTCAACTTTTTTTTTTTTTTTTGCACGCAATGTGTCCAGGCATCTCGAAATGAACGGAGGTTAATATTAGCCATCTTTTGTTAAAATAAATTTGGAAGCGACAAGTTATACATGTCCTCAACCTTTGATTTTCTTATCTACTCATGCACAAGCGCCCACACACACACACACACACACACACACACAATCCCCAAGGCACCCACACTTATGAAACAGCCAAGGAAAAAAGCGTAGCTATCTGGTTCCCAATCAATTAACTCCGGTGCCTCACAAAAACCGAGGCAGCCAGTGAACCCAACAACACCAGGACAAAGCCACCATCAGGTTAGAAAAGAAAAAATCACCCTCACTAGGAGGCAAATACACACACACACACACACACACACACACACACACATACACACACACACACACACACACACACACACACACACACACACACACACACACACACACACACACACACACACACACACACACACACACACACACACACACACACACACACACACACACACACACACACAAACTTGAAAAACACTGAATCTCACCTGCAATAAAAAGGAAAATATAACAAAGGCTTCGAAAAACACTGCTTCTGACATGGAAACAATACAAAAAAAAAAAAAAAAAGCAAAAATAAAGATGACAAAATAAAAATGAATAAAAACAAACTCGATGAAGACCACATAACGGCAAAGGAAAAATCAGAAGCTAAAACTTTCAGATTTTGACTACTCTCAATAGCACTGAAGGGGAGACTAACGGGGAGATCTAAAAATATTTCTCTCTCTCTCTCTCTCTCTCTCTCTCTCTCTCTCTCTCTCTCTCTCTCTCAGGACTGCAATTACGAAGAAACACTAATTCCCTCTTCATAACCAAGATTTTTTTTTTTTTCGTAGTAAGTACAAGACACATGGGAGATTTCTGTGCTCTCCCCTCACCGTCCTTCCTATAAAAAAAAATAATCTTAGTTACGATGGGGAAATTGTCGTAAGTGTGTTAGTTACGATGGGGAAATTGTCGTAAGTGTGTTAGTACTGAAGATGGAGGAGACGAGGAAAGAGAGAGAGAGAGAGAGAGAGACACACACACACACACACACACACACACACACACACACACACACACACACACACACACACACACAGCAGCCCTTCCACTGCACTGTATCTGTGGGGAGGATCTTGGGAGGAAGCACGCTGCCAACAACATAGGACTGGAATCCCTCAGGTGCCTTGATATTAGTTAAATGGTTTCCGGTGGCTTTTCCCTCGCACCCCGATAAATGAGAGAGGGAGAGGAGGAAAAGAGAGAGAGAGAGAGGGGGGGGGAATGAGAAGGCTGAGATAAGTAGAGAGACGGAGTGGAGAAAGCAGAGATAAAGGGAGATAGAGGGAAAGGGAGGGGGGGTATTAGAGAGGTTAGAGATAAAGGAGGAGAGATGAAGTAGACAGATATAAAGTGAACGAGACAGTGGAAAACGGGAGGGGAAATAAAGGGGGGGAGTCAAAAGGAAGGGAGACGAATAGGAAGGGAGACTTACTGAAAAAAAAGGAAAGAGGAGATATAACTAATGAGGGAGAGATAAAGAGCAAGGGAGAGTTAGAATTGTGAGGAAAGATATGGCATGGGGGAGAAATTGAAAAGGTCAGAGGGAGAACTGAAAGGTGAAGGAGTTGGGGTGATGAGGAGGGGAAGGTGATTACTGTGGGATGCATAAATGTGGCAGCGGCAGGGAGCGATGGCAGGGAGGGGAGGGGAGAGTACGAGCATGAGAATTAAAAAAAAAATGAGAGAGGTAAGAGGGAAGGAACTACTGAGTGAATGCATTACCTGGGAGAATAATTGGGGGAAGGAAAAAAGATCGAGGGACTGTGCTGTGAGAGACGAAATATAATCGAAAAGGTCAGAGCAAGAAATGTACGATGAGGGATTTGGGGTGATGAGAAGGGGCAGATAAATACCGTAAAGAGGAAGAGTGCAGGGGTGGGAAGACAGGGGAGTGTCAGGAAGATGAGGGAAGGGAAGGATAACTCTGGGGAGGAGAGGGAGGGATGTATAACTGGGATCAAGACAAACAGAAGATGTATTTTGAGCCAAGAAATAAAAAAGAGGTTATTGATATTATTACTAAAACAGAGATCGTCAAAGATGTAAACAAGCCCTTAGTTTCTGGAAGCCATGTGTAAAACCCACGATGAGAGTTGAGGCTTCTTTCTCTCGCTGATGAATGCGCTCTGTAATGTGATATGCAGGCTAACAACCTCTAAATGTCCCAACTGTTTCACAAATTGTCGCCATACACTGAGGCTTACATACACCTTCATCCTTTCAGTGTTGATAATAAGACTCGATGTGTTTGAGAAAAGAAAACAGATGCCGCAGGATAAGTAGCTGCAGGAGGAATAATTTTACACACGTTAAGATGCGTGTGAGAAGCCTGGAAATGGAGAAGGAGGTGGACTGGGAAGCTAAGACTTTGTGCGAAGAAAGACGAAGGAATGCCAAACAGAAGGATTAAAAAGAGATCATTAAAGCCCAAACAACGAGAGATGGTCTTAAAGAACGACTGAAAACCCTACACCCCACATAGCACAGTGAATACCAGAAATTTAGCAGAAGTACAGTTTGGTCTACATTGCTAATAAGATCACTGTGTACATTTTGCGTTCATCATGAATTATACCTCCAAACCATAGCAAGCTGCAGTAACTTTAATATGACAAGTACACGTCATATATATAATGTAAATATTTGACACGATTAAAAGGAGTGTATTCCCAAGCTCTCGGCTGTTTCTCAAGATATACGAGGCTGCACGTTTCACTTCATAATAATAATAATAATAATAATAATAATAATAATAATAAGAGCATAGTTTCCCACGCCCCAGTCCCGCTAACTTCCTCAAGTCCCCCCTCCATCCACCCTGCTCCGCCCCACCCCGCCCAGCTATAGGGGTGTAACTGAGCCCCGGGATTAATCACAAACCAGCTCCTTGCCACTCCACCAAGCAGGCAGGTGCAGGCCGGCTGACTGGTTGAGTGGGTGGGCGGATGGGTGGATGACTGGGTAGATGGATGGGTGTATGGGAAGGTGGGCGGATGGGCGCATGAGTGAGTGGGTGGATGGGTGTATGAATGGCTGGGTGGGTGGATGGGTGGATGGGTATATGAATGGGTGGGTGGGTGGGAGGATGGGTCCATAGGTGGGTGGGTGGATGAGTGTATGAGTGAGTGGGTGGATGGGCGTATGGGTGGGAGGGTGGATGGGTGGATGAGAGGGTGGGTGGATGGCTGGGTGGGTAAGTGTGTGATATGTGAGTGGGTGCGTGTGCGTCAAGGGTGGAAGAGTGTGTGATGAGTGGGTGGATGTGTGATGTGTGAGAGAGTGTGCGTGAAGAGTGGGTGAGTGTGTGATGACTCGGTGGATGTGTGTGTGTGTGTGTGTGTGTGTGTGTGTGTGTGTGTGTGTGTGTGTGTGTGTGTGTGTGTGTGTGTGTGTGTGTGTGTGTGTGTGTGTGTGTGTGTGTGTGTGTGTGTGTGTGTGTGTGTGTGTGTGTGTGTGTGTGTGTGTGTGTGTGTGTGTGTGTCACTAGCTACATAACTGAAAAACTGGTCCTCTGATACTACCCTGACTATTTACCTGACTAACGGGGATATCAGAACACAGTGACGTCTATTTAATTCATTCTTGCGACCTCCAGCCCATTTTCTTCGAATCTGAAATCCCTTGTCGTTTGGAAAATATTGATTACGACTATTTAGCCCATCATAAACTCTCTACAAGTTTAATAAATTCGTTCGAGGGTATCAGAGAGAGAGAGAGAGAGAGAGAGGTCGCCGTAGTAAGATGGTTAATTGGTTGACTCAGAACACAGAAGAGATCCTAGACAGACCGTATTTATAAAAGTTCCTATCCAATGAGTACGATGAGGAAGTCCTTGTAAGTTATCCATTACCACGAATCATTTTGCTTTTCGCATTTTGTCACTTTAATATTCACTCTGATCTGATGGTGAAGTGTTTGCCAGCTGTATGTGTGAAAGTAGACGTATTTACACTCAATCTCAAACACAACTTAAGCTCAGGAGACTTTATGAATACGGCCGGGGACTGTGACTGATGGAGGTGATGACTGGTGAAAAAGAGACGATGACTGATGCAGCTGATTAGGACATAAAAACTTAATGACTGGGGTGTGATGGGGCTGATGACTTGTACCATACTCTGTCCACTTTGTCTTGGTCGAAAATGGCCACTTCTTTATCTTATTTACTATGTTTTGACACGAAATTAACTCCAAAACACAGCATTAGTCACGAAGAAGTGCTATACAAGGGTTATAAAGCCCGCCGTATTGTCTTATTCCGACACTTATTTAAGGAAATTGAAAAACACTAGGACGAAAATCTCGACCATGTTACAGATGAACGAAATATATATGCACACAAAAATACGCAAAAATCTGACATAAACGAACACTAACAACAACCAAAAAAAAAACAACTAACTGTCCAGCAAGCATCACATCCCTATAACAAGCTAACTTCATCTAATCACCTCTCACCCAACACAATCATCCAGACTCACCCTCTCAACCTCTTCAGTACGATACATTCTTCTTTAACCAACAGGAGACGATTTTACAATAATTCAAAATATTATTATACGCCTTTCTTTCATCTAAGTAACATCTCACGCACTTATATTATTTTGGTTATCATCATGTAATTGGTTCTATTCTTATGTGGCCGTATACTTTCATTTTCAGATCCTCACAACCTATAAAAGTAGTTGGTAAAAAGAGGACGGTTAAACATAAATATACTACTAACGATAATACAAAAAATATATAATGTCACTGAGGATCACGTTACTAAAAAGAAAAATAAAATAGTAGTTCTGTGCCACATTAAACATTACGAACAAATAACAAACTACTAAGAAAAACACTACAACATTAGACAACGGAACAAAACACACACACACACACACACACACACACACACACACACACACACACACACACACACACACACACACACACACACACAGCGGGGGTAAACACACCGGTGCGTACACTACAAACAAAAGCGCATCACACACCACAAGGCAACATTTGCAGAGGAGAGGGGCAACAAAAGAGGGTCCGAAGAAGGGGCTCCAAGGCCACGGGTACCAGGTATGGAAGATTGGCGAATTGACAGGGAGGAAAAAAACAGGATTAAGCTAACTCCTTCACGATGACAGAATGTTTTTTAATATAACTACACTTCAACCAGACGGTTTTCTTCAACGATTATATTAAACTAACACTGGCGCCCATCCTATTTAATACCCACTACAACACCTTGCAGATCACAGAGAACAAAGCTCCACACATCATCATTGGCTGTACCGACACCACTCTCACATCTCACTTTCACTTTAATATTGATGTCCTCCCTGTCAGAGAGGTATACAGTTGTACACGGCAGCCTGTGCTAACACACAACACCCCAGTCATTATGAGAGAGCCACGAAACACAACTCGACATCTAAAAAAAAAAGTCACCTCACAAACATTACCAGACCCTCTTCAACAACATCCCATCTCCAGACACTTTATCACTAGCAATAAAGAAGCAATTACATACGGTACCCAATTCACGCACAGAGCAATACGACACCTCGATCAGAACACAGCGCTACAAGCCACCCTTCTTGGCATCCAACCATTACAGTGTATCCTGAAATAGAGCTGATCGAGTTCACCCAGCTAGGCTTATACTCGTATCAGGACATGACCCAGCCCTCCTCAAGTTACCAGCCTAGATCTGAGCCCAGTAGAATAACAGATGACACGTACTGTACACCGCTTGTAGAATAGGCCCACATAACAGAACAAACAAAACGGAGCACTGCACGGCAAATGCCACACTAAGACGCAGACACTACATCAATGGTGGAAGGAATTTATGGGACGATCCCATAGGTCGACCGGTCTACTGGGCCAGGCACGACCGGGATAAGGCAACAACAGCAGCTATAACAAATGAAGGAGTTGATACGGGCTTCGGCCAGCCCTCCAGTTCGAAAAGTTTCCCCTAATCTGAATAAAATCGTTTCCAAGAAGCAAGAATAAAAAGAAAAAAAAAAGCACTCTGGGGCTAAGCTATACTTCCACCTGGCTTCGAAGTTTTCGTTACGCTTCCTCCTCAGCGATTTATTTTACACGTTACACCTTCATAATCATTTAGCATATTACGGATGCAACCTATGTCGATACCATACATAACATACAAAAGAACGTATGGTGTATGATGGAAAATAAAAAAGCGAGCAAGAAGCACTTTCAAAAATCCTATGCAAACGACAGTATGGCCATAATACCTATCGACTGCACGAGGGTCACTAAGGCAGACAATTTTTGCTAGGTTCAACTCTTGCCCTAGAATACAGCCTGCAAAAGTCGATGTTACATCCAGGTCCCCAACTGTACTGCCGGGTGAACAGGGACATGGGATAAGCGACCTTTGTCCAAGAGCCTGGCCGGCCGGAGAATCGACTTTTTTTTCCCCCTTAGAGTGACAGGACATCCAGCCTTTTCCCTCCATTTTTTAAAAGTTTCGTTACATCATCACCATCTTATTCCTGTGAGTCCAGCCAAGGCCTGTCGTTCTTTTAGTCTGCATCATCATCATCATCATCATCATCATCATCATCATCATCATCATTCTTACTAGTACAGCCATGGCCAGCAGTTCTTCACTCCTCTGGGATTCCAAACTACTGTACTGAAATTCGACTCCAACCAATTTGATTATCAATCTTGAAGAGCAGGATGGTATCAGTTTCGGCACCTCGCCCTATGCCGTTGCGCGACAGTCACCGTGTGTGTGTGTGTGTGTGTGTGTGTGTGTGTGTGTGTGTGTGTGTGTGTGTGTGTGTGTGTGTTTTAATTCCACCAAGGCTATTTGATGACTCTGAATGCAACCGCCCAGGTGAGTTCGTGTGGTTACTGGGAAGTTCTTCCACTATATACAATTTTTCAACCACGCTTTTCGGAGGGGAGTCAGCACCCCCTCACCAACTTAATAATTCTCAAAAATAGTGAATGGAGGACAGACGTAGCTTTGATATCTTGGTTGCACAATGTCGTATATGCTGTACGATGGAATCTCATCCGTACTGCGATTTTTGGGTCGACAATTCCTTTACATGCCTAGCGTTCGAACTCCTAAAACGACCTTCCAGCCATGCATGCTGTGTTCACTTTCTCTAGGCGTAAACTGATATCTATCCATCTTGATCGCTGAGCTGGAATATGAGAGTAATGATGAAATATGCTGCTAGTCACAAAGAAGTGCAATAGAAAGGATGCAGAGCCGTACAGTATAATCTTTTTCTACCACTGGAATAAATTGCAAAAGGACGAAATCCCCTCTATGTTAATGTGAAAGGACTTCAGTAGCACATGTTTCTGATTACGTTAGGAAGATTTTTTTTTTTTCTTTTTTTTTTTTGATGTAGAGATATTTCAAAGGACTAATTTTGACTTTACCTGCAGCCCTCTTCGTCTCCCCGTCCTTCCGTCTCCATTCCTCCCCACTCCCCATCCTACCGTCCCCCCCCTCTCCCCACTCCCCATCCTCCTGTCCCTCCTTCCTCCCCACTCCCCATTCACCCGTCCCTCCTTCCTCCCCACTCCCCATCCTCCCGTCCCTCCTTCCTCCCCACTCCCCATCCTCCCGTCCCTCCTTCCTCCCCACTCCCCATCCTCCCGTCCCTCCTTCCTTCCTATTCCTCAACCCGTCCCTCCTTCCTCCCCACTCCCCATCCTCCCTATTCCTCCACCCGTCCCTCCTTCCTCCCCACTCCCCATCCTCCCGTCCCTCCTTCCTCCCCATTCCCCATCCTCCCGTCCCTCCTTCCTCCCTACTCCCCATCCTCCCGTCCCTCCTTTCTTCCCACTCCCCTTTCCCCTCGATCGAGTCTCGGGCCAGTCAAACTCCTCGAGACAAAGTTTGTTTCTCGCCTTGGTCCTGTTTACCAGCAGCACAATTGGGGACCTGGACTGAACATTGGCGTCTTTGGGTCGTGTTCAAGGGGAAGACGAGAACTTAGCAAAACTTTATTGTCTACTTTAATGACCCTCGTTTAGTTGATAAGATACATTTCAGCCTTCGTCTCCTCCTTTTCCTTTCAGCTCTCCTTGTGCTCCCTTCCTCCTTCCCCCCTCCCGTCCTTCAAACTACCTCCCCCTCACTCTTTTTCCTCTCGTACTCCTTTCCCCCATCCAATTCCCTCCCAATCCATCCTCCCTCCATCCCCCCTACTCTTGCTCCTGCCTTCCCTTCCCCCCTGCCTGCCGTCGCCCCCTCCGGCCAGACTGACAGAGGTACAGATTGCTGGTCTTCCCCTGCTGACCCTCCCTATAAGGTCCTCTCAGCCCTTTATTTTGCCATGAGCTACTTTCATCTTCAAATCCCTTCGGCACACTTTTTTTTCTCTCGGTCTCATCCTCCTTCGTTCTCCTCCTCCTCCTTCACTAATCTCTTCCATTTTCTCTTCCTCCTCCTCCTCTTCTTCGTCTCCTCATATCATCATCATCATCATCATCAGTATCACCATCAACATCATCGTCTTCTCATCTTTCCCTCAGGTTTCTCTCTTCATTTTATTTGTTTTCCTCCTTACTTATTTCATTCTCTCTCTCTCTCTCTCTCTCTCTCTCTCTCTCTCTCTCTCTCTCTCTCTCTCTCCGCTTTCCATTCTCCTTGTCATCCTTCTTTGCTATTTTAGTGTCCTGTCGAATAAAATCGACCGGAGACACCACGAAAAAATAAATTAAAATAAAAAAGTCATCTGACTGAAGTGATTAAGCTCCCATCTGTATTCCACTTCGATTATCCGTCCGTCCTTCATTCATTCATCTATTATTCACTCATTCTTACCCGCAAGTACGTCCCTGAGTCACTCCTACACCTTCCTGTCCGTGCCTTCATTACCCCATGTTCTTACACCCTCGTCCTTCACTCCCTCCTACGTTCACATCGACCAAATTCGTTCATAAACCGCTTCCTCCCTCCTCTCCTTCCTTCACCTGATTTACTCCCTTATCTCTCTCTCTCTCTCTCTCTCTCTCTCTCTCTCTCTCTCTCTCTCTCTCTCTCTCTCTCTCTCTCTCTCTCCTTCTCACCGTACTACACACTTTTCCATAATAATCATCTGTTTTCTCGCCCAGTAACTCCCTTCCACTTCTATCACCATCCCTCCCTTTTTCACTGTTCCTTCTCCCTTTCACCTCATCTCTCCCTTTCTTCCCACAGTTATCAGTCAATTCTCCAACGTAATTTCATCTCTGCTCTCCTTTTATTCCCTCTTTTGTCTTTCCTCTTCTTTTCTCCCTTTCTCCCCATTCCTACTTCTCTTCATCGTGAATTTCTCCCTGCTCTACTTTCCGCTTATATTCCTCTTTTGTCTTTCCTCCTTTTCTCTCCCTTTTCTCTCCATTCCTGCATCTCTCCATATAACACACTTTCCATTATAATTATCTGTCTTCTATTATCTTCCTCCATACATCATTTATTTTTTACCTCCCTGTCTCCTCACCTTCTTTTATCCCATCATTTTCATCTCGTCTTTCTTTTCTTCTGTTCCCTTTTCTATCTCCTCCTAATCGTCATAAATTATTCACACTTCTTTTCTCCCCTCCAATATTTTTCATGCATTATTCATTTCCCTGTCTCACCACCACCTTCTTCCTTGTCTCTCCCTTCCCTCTCTTCTTCCATCTAATCTCATCACAATATCATCAATTAATCCACTATTCTCTTTCCACATATCCACTACATTCCCAATACATTTTTTTTCGTTAGAGCTGGTTAGACCCTTAAGTCCGGTGTAGCATTTTTTGTTTCTCTAAGAAACAGTAGGTCACGCCCTGAGCTTACCCTCAACCCGTCCACCATGTATGGTTAAAATTGGATAAAAAGTGTATGAGTTATTTTGTTCACACACACACACACACACACACACACACACACACACACACACACACACACACACACACACACACACACGACGAAAAAGACACAATACCCGCTCCCACTTCGCGAGCGCAGATATAAATATGCGTCCTTGGAAAGAGAAGGTTAAGCTTCTTTGTTAATACTATCCTTGTTGTATTACTCCTTCCCTTCAACCTTCAAGCAACTATTATTTAATCCATATCCACCCTCCCTCTCTCTCTCTCTCTCTCTCTCCTATTCTTCCCCAACTAATTTCATGTTTTCATCCCACACCTCATCACACCCACCCATTTTCCCCATTATCACTCCTCTCTACTACACCCACCGTCCTTTTCATCCCCATCCCACCCCACTGTCTATCCTATCCTCACACCGGTCTCCATCCTACCCTATGACCAATTTAATCCTATCCCCTATCCTCGCCATCTCCCATTATACCATCCTCCTCTACTCAATCCTATATCTGTTTTTTTCCTATCCTCTATACTCACTTCTCATCCCACATTCCACCCTCTAACTTCCTATCCTCTATCCTTACCGTGTCAACAGCTTTCACTCTTCCATCCATCCCTCCATAAAGCCATACTTCTCCTACTCCATTTCCTCGCCTTCTCATCCTCCTATCCTTTCCATCCTAATGTATAACCATTTTCTTTCTACCCTATCCTCTATCCTCGCCCTCTCTCTAACGTCAACGTTCACCACCCAATACTACGCCTATTTCCTCTGCCTATCCTAACACTAGCCTCCACAAGTCCACCTTACAGCCATTTTTCCTATCGTCTATCCTCGGCCTCTCCTTAAACAGCAGTCGCCACCATCCCATCCTATCCAGTATCCTATACCATCCACCATCCCATCCTATCCACCCATCCCACCCTATCCACCATCCCATCCTGTTCACCCATCCCCTCCTATCCACCCATCCCATCCCATCCACCCATCCCATCCTGTCCACCATTCCATCCTATCCACCATCTCTTCTCAGCACCACTTTTTCCCTACCCTCCGTCCCCATCCTCTCCCCTAGCCTCTTCAGCTGCCAATTATCTCATCCCCTCCCTAAGGCTCACCCGATTTCTCCTCCCTCCCTCCTAATCTCTCTCTCTCTCTCTCTCTCTCTCTCTCTCTCTCTCTCTCTCTCTCTCTCTCTCTCTCTCTCTCTCTCTTCTTCCATTTTCTACGTAACTCTTTTCTCGTCTATTCTTTCTCACTTCAGGCCTCACTCAATCATCCCCCCACCCTTCACTGTACCTATCCTTCCATTACTTACTATGCCTCCGCTTTTCATCCCTGTCTTATATTTTTCCCTCAATCGTCGATTCATCTTTCATCCTATCCAATTTCATCCCTCCCACTTGTCGCCTTCTTTCGAATATAATTTATAGGTCTACTGTATAGTTTATCGGCACTTCTCATCTCCATAGGCATATTTTTTTTTTCTTTAAACTGAAAACTTCTATTACGGTTATATATATATATATATATATATATATATATATATATATATATATATATATATATATATATATACACACACACACACACACACACACATACATACATTCATACATACACGAGTACAATGAAACAGATCGCTATGGTCCAGCAAATACTAATATCAAAGATAAAACACTGCAGATAACCTACAATCGATGACAAACGTTAAGGAAGTGACATCAAAATAAGGACAGGGAAAATTCAAACGCAACTGTAAATTTAAAAAATCGCTGCCGGAGTACTGTGGCAGTAAGATTTAAAAAAAAAAAAAAAAAGACAAATATCCTGCAAATAATGACTGAGATAGTAAAAAAAAAATAATATAACACCTCTACTATAAATACACACACACACACACACACACACACACACACACACACACACACACACACACACACACAAATATCTTATGAGTACATAAATATTACACACGGGATATTTTTACCTTTAGTGTCCTATAGGACTGTCCTGGGCTCGTGCATGCTGTCTGTGCTACCTGGCCACACTGATACGACTTTTTCCAACGGCAGGTGGTGTGTGTTTAACCTCTTCATTTTCAGCTCTCCACGGCTAGGGAGTGATCCCACACTCTTGACAGTGACCACGATACCCTATGGAGCTAATACACACATTTTTACCCACAGCCATATCATGGTTTGTGTTGCTCAAACTGGTAATCTCATTTGTTTGTCTCTTTGAGGAGTCCGAGATGTCTCGCCTGACAGTTTCCTCTGCAGCTGCGCGTCCTCCACATTGATTAATTAAACTCCTTAAGTAACAGATGGTGTTTAAAATGTTACTTAACAAGACATGCATTTCAGGGACTAACGGGTAATCTTCCATCCTTGATCTTACATGTTACACCCTGGAGAGAAATTTGTACCATCTAAGCTCCAAGAGTAACTAGACCCTGTCATATCACAGATCATTACATGTAGCCTACTCTGCTGCGATGATCGACCAGGTGCTTCACCCACAAGTTAAATTTAGTCACTGGCTTCAGGTCGTCGCTTAACTAAAATTCACACCCAGGAGATGGTAGATTTTACGCACCATCAAAAACATTCCACTTGACGTAAACACGCACTTCAACACATTAACAGCCTAGCCTAACCAGAATCCACTGCATTATTCTGATCCAACACCACTCGGCTAACTGCGACATCCAACACGAGCAGCCCACGGCATATTAGTAAGGGACTGGTTCAGCTTATGTTACCCGGGGTGTCAAGCACGTCCTCAAACAAATACTGTTTATGAATTGGCTGTCTGTTGAGCCATCTGAGAAGCCACTTGACATTATGAACTTGCCACGTCGGATTATATCATCCCAAACACGTGGGTCATGTTATCTTGCATTAATCTCGCACACACCCCACGACAAGTGTTAGCGATTCACTCTCTGCCAACATATCTGCAATCTGTTCCTCGTACAATCATTCAGTGCAGTCAGGTTACTAGCTAAGATAAGTACTGAAGTACTGATTAGGATAACCGACAGACAATATTATGATGTAGTAGGTCTATCAAAAATCATGCACTGATATCTAATTACATTTACACAGTTAATTTTCATGAATAAGTTCACAGAAGAGATACCAATCACTGTAGGCTTGAATAAACGGCCTGGAAAGGTTCACTGTTGCAGTTTGCTTTTCGTTGCACACTTTTCTCTCTCGTCTCCTCTCTTACCCCATGCCTCCCCGTCTCATCCGTCGTCTTCCTCTCTCCTCGAGCCCTTCCCCCTTACCTCCCTATCCTTTTATATCTCCCTCCATTTTTCTTCTGACTTCTCCTCCCCTTTCTCCCAGGCTCCAACTCCCTTCTCCTCTCGCCTCCCTCCCTTACCCTAACCCCTTTATCCCTTGGCCTTCCCCTTCCTCTGACCCCCCTTGTCGCTACCCCCTTATCCCTTAGCCCCCCCTTCCTCTGCCCCCCCCATTTCCCTTTCCCCCTTATCCCTTCCCTCCACCTGCCCCACCCACTCCCCCTTTCTCGACTCCTGCAGGCGCTCCCACGACTGGCCCACAAATCATGGCCATCCAGCCCATCATCCACTCCCCGCTGCCCTCCCTCGCGTCATGAACTACCTTAACTCACCAGCATCAACACATCATCACACCTACTCACACGCACACTCACAACCACTTACACACACTCACAACCACTTACACACACAAGCGTTTACGTACACACAAAGTACACTCACAAGGTCTCATACAGACAAGCGTTTATGTACACCCAAAGATGTTTATACACACTCAGAGATGATTATACATACTCAGGAATGTTTAAATACACACTCTGTTATCTATGCATCCCTTCGTGGACTGGGATTGCCTTAGTGTGCTGTTATACTGTATGCGTCGATGTCCTCAAAGCCTCTCTCTCTCTCTCTCTCTCTCTCTCTCGGTGGTTGTTCAGGGCGCCCACCATCCACTCAGCCGATGTAGTGCAATCTTCATGCCACTTTACACCGAATCTCAAGCCAAAGTTTCCTACAACCAAGGAGACCAGTTACAGAGATGGGAGGTGGCCGTATAAACACCACATGGGCGCCTGGTGGGCTATAGGGACAGGGCGCTCCAGGTGACTCTTTCCTTGAATGTCTGGATAGTTAGCCTTGCCCTGGGCCCCTACGCTCCTGATGTGGAAAGACTGAATGATGGATGGACTGATCTGAATGCTTATCTATCCATATATTTATCTGTCTACGGTATATTTATTTATCTACTGCCAGAAGCCTCATCTAAAAGTTTATCTTGGGTGCCTGAAAAAATAGATAGATAGATAGATAGACAGATAGATAGACATAGATAGATAGATGGATAGATAAAAATGAAACACCTCTGGTCCTTATAACCACCACTCCCTCGCACTTTTTCAAGCCTCGTTTCTACACACATCTCAGCTTTATCTATCTATCTTTCTACCTATCTATCGATCTATCCATCTCTATCTATCCTCGTATCTATGTATCTACTTATCTATTTAATGCCAGACGCCTACTTCAAAACTTCACCTAGGGCACATGCAATAAAAATGCAACCCTTCAAAGCTTCTCTGTCCCAGCTCATCACCACTCACCACCATGACCCTACACCACTCTAAACCGCCTTACCTCATTTCCGTCTCCTCCACTTTATCCTTCCACCTCCTTCTCGGTCTTCCTCTCCTTCTCAAGCTCTCACCAACTTCCTTTCGTGCTCCCTGTCAGCCACTGTGCCTCTCTCTCACTCTCTCTCTCTCTCTCTCTCTCCCCCTCTAACTTGGCCTAAAATTGCCATCTCTCTATCTTGAATGCTGAGCTGTAATAGGGGATTAAAACTAGAATATGCTAGTCATGAAGAAGTGTAAAAAGACGTAGAGCTGTAGCATTCTCTTTACTCTGCCACGGAGCTAGGTGTAATAAGCTGAGAAAGGACGAAAATCTAGGCCAAGTTAAGGTGAAATGAGTATAGTAAAATGGTTAGGTATTACAAAATTACATTACAAAAAGGAGTTTACACTCTCCTACCCCAAGCCATAAGACGATTTAACCTTCTCGCTGGTGTGGACTAAAAGGATGCATTTAAATCAGACTAATACCAGACGATTTTATTCAGCTGAGGGAAAGAAAATGCTGACAGTGAAGGTTCAGAGAGAGAGAGAGAGAGAGAGAATGAAGGTTTGAAGGGAATGGGAAGATGGGGGAGAAATGAGAGTGAGAAAGGAGATGGAGGAAGGGTAGGGGAGGAAATGCAGGAAGGAAATCGGGGAGAAGGGTGCAAGTGAAAGTAAGGGGGAGGGGAAGAGGGAGGGGGAAAAGGGAGAAAGTGAGGGTAATGGGGAGGGGAGAGGAGGGGGGAGAAGGGAGAAAGTGAGGACTGGCAGGCAGGGGGAGGGGTGAAAGGAAAAAATGAGTAAAGGTTTAGAAATGTCAGTACGCGGGAAAGGAGAGAAGGAAGGGAGGGAGAGAAAGAAGGGAGGGAGAGAGAGAAGGGAGGGAGCGACGCATCCAAGGAGTGAAAGACAGGTGGGATGGGGAAGGCAGATGGGCGCGGTGGGAGGGGGGGGAGGAAGAAAGCGAGGGTGAAGGCTTGGAGAGGATGAAACGAAAAGGGAAGAAAGACGAGAGGCGAGGTAACACCAAAAAAGGAAAGAATGGAGAGAGAGAGAGAGAGAGAGAGAGAGAGAGAGAGAGAGAGAGAGAGAGAGACAGACAGAGAGAGAGAGACAGAGAGAAGGGGGAGAGGGAAACCACACCCCTACCCACGTGACGCCAGGTGGAGAAATGGGAAGAAAAAGAAAATCTTAAGGGAGATACTGATGTAAAATTTGTTGAAGAAAAAAAAGATTATATGAACGAAAGGAGAAATGGGAGAGAAGAGAGGGGCGGAGAGAGATCGGAAGAAAATAGAAAAGGCAGAGAAAGATTACAATGAAGGGAGAGAAAAAGAAAAAGGAGGGAGAGAGAGAGATGCGAAAATGACGGACTGGAATAATAAAGATTAGAAGCAATGGAAGAAAAATATGGTATAATGTAACTTAAGGAAGAACGAAGTAAAAGGAGGAAGATGGAAGTGAAGGAAGAAAGGGGAAAGGATGGAGAGAAAGGAAAAAAAAATAAGTACAAATGAGCAAGAGAAGAAAGAAACTAAAGAAACAAGAAAGGAGAGTAAAAGGAGAGAAGGCGTGAGGGACAGAAAAAGGAGAAAAATAAAGATGAATAAAGAAGGGAGAAATATAGGGAGAAAGAAGCTGCAGGGAGCGGTACAAAAGAGGAAGAAAAGAATTAGCTACAGAGCCTAAATAAAAAGAAAGTAAAAACACAAGGAAACTGAGGCAGGAGACACGGAAGATGGAACTAAGAGGGAGAAGGAAGGAAGCAAAGTGGGAGGGGAGGTATACAAGGGAGGAGGAGAAAAGAAAGGAAGTGAGGGTAAGGGAGAGGACAAAGAAAGTTAAGGGGGAACAGAGGAAGGAGAAAGGGAAGCAAAAGGCAGAAGGAAGAGAAACGAGCGTAAAAGGAAGAGAAAGATCAGAAAAGGGGAAGTCAGGAAGGGCAGGGGAAAGCGAGGAGAATGGAAGGCAAGGAGGGGAGGAGAAAGGAAGGTAAGAAGGGTAGGGCAGGGTAAGATCAGGAGGGCAAGGGAAGGGAGAGGAAAAGGGAAACTAAGTAGGGAGACGAAGAAAGGAGGTAAACAGGGAAAGAGTAAGAGGGCAAAAACGGCCTATGAAAGAAAGGAAGGTTATGAGAAAGAAGATTAGGAGGCGGAGGGAGATGAAGGAAGGTAAGGAGGGAGAAGATGGGGAGAAAGGAAGGTAAGAAGGGAGAGAAGAAAGGAAGGTAAGGGAGGGAAGGGAGAGGGGGGTAGAGGGGGACAGGTAACCACACACCTCACCTGCTCAAATGTACCATACACCTCCACGCACCCTCATCCTCACACACACTCTCATCTTCACACACACTCTCTCACACACACACACACACACACACACACACACACACACACACACACACACTCTCATCTTCACACTCACAAGCACTCTCATCTTCACACACACACGCACTCTCATCTTCACACGCACACGCACTCGTATCTTCACACACACACACACACACACGCACTCTCTTATCTTCACACACACACGCACTCTCATCTTCACACTCACACGCACTCTCATCTTTACACTCACACGGACCTTCCCTACTACAACACACATAACATAAATGCGATTTTTCACACACACACACACACACACACACACACACACACACACACACACATTGGTGATCATACATACACACTGTACACATTAAGCACACATCTACAGCCATAAACGCATACCCTAAGATGTGTGTGTGTGTGTGTGTGTGTGTGTGTGTGTGTGTGTGTGTGTGTGTGTGTGTACACACACACACACACACACACATTTCCTAATCATTTACGCCCGTTGACAGTAACTTTATTCTTAAGGCAGAATTATATCTCCATACTGCAATGCGTATATCATGAGGGTACAGTCAGTGTCAAAAGTCCACCTACACTTTCTCTGCGTTCACTTCACACTTATGGCATGTCCGTCACTTTCCTCCCTGACGCATCGTATCAAAGAGACTAGACGAACATACCAAGCCACTCTCAACAAGGGAATATTAGACAAAGTAAAGTGAAAAGTACACGTGATGAAATATTAGGCGAAATTCTGTCCCTATGGTAATATACTTTTTGGTATAAGAGAACGTAAACAATGATATTAAATTAAGATGCCTAGTAACAGGTCGTAATCCCTTAAATCCAGTGACGTATATCCATAATTCTAATTCCAGACGATTTTATTTAGCCAAGGAGAGATCTGTCATACATACTTGATGAAACAGAAACGGCCTTCATTAATCCCTTTACTTCTAAGCTAAATATAATCATCATGTGGTAAAAGGAGCAGAGCAAAAATTCCGTCCTCGAGTTGCAAACGCTATTACAATGTCCACAAATTTATGCACACTGTATTCCTTATAAAATTTTACGTTTCATGCCGCCGTAACTTCGTGAATTTAACCGCTGCAGTTTCCTGTTATGACCCTCCACGACCCACCATAAGCAGGGTTCATATCCAGTATACATACATACATACATACATACATACGTACTTACATGCATACTACATACATACATACTACATACAAAAATTTAGATATAGCTAGACATGAGTAAGTACAGAGACAGATACAAAGATATATAGACAGATAGATAGCCAGATGATACAGATATACGGAGATAGACAGATGACATGCAAAACAATTATGCTCGTATACTGTGAACATAATACACAAACCTGCAACATACGATTATTATACTCACGCTCATTCCCCTCTTCCCATATTTTCGCCACCCAACTTCCTGCAATTTAGTGACTCCCAGGACAGAGTTGGGGATCAAAACTTCGCCTCACATTTCACCTCTTTTTTTTTTTTACATCTCCCTCATCGCTCCAAATACTCCTTAATTGCTACAGGTTCGGTGTATTTCGCTGTCCAAAAATTATTCTCTCTGATAGGATGCGTTAGGGAAGAAAAAGGTACAGCCGCGGTCAGGACTCCCGCTCCACTTTTTAGTCGAATAACTGTGAAACTCTTACCCGATATTCTGGAAAGTCTGTTGGGTTCCGAAGATCGTATCACTGTGTTTCGAAAGACATTGTTCACTGTCTCGTTATTTATCGTAATGAAGTGCACCCATATCAGCGTCCGCAATAGTACATGCGGTAATCTAGGCGTGACTCTGACGTGGTGGAAGAGTGGGGGAACACTTATTCTTGACTGTACAGATACGATAAGCCAGATAAGAACGCGATGGACATGGTTTAAGTGTGAAGGAGGGGTAGTGGATTCTAACTGCATGCAAACTCTTGTGTCTGACTGTAGAGATATGAAGTGTCAAGATACAAAGTGACGGACATGCCCTAAATGTGAAGCAGACGCAGTGGAAAAAATGGGCGAACTTCTGCCCCCGACTGCACCAGAGTTTGTGGTAATGGCGCCAACGGGGGATCGTAAACACAATATCCAGGGAGAGGGACGCTAAGTCATGGTGGCAGTCTTATGTAAGGGCCAGTCCGCGACGGTGGTGGAGGAGGGGAAGGGGACGGCGACGTAGGGAAAGGGAAGTGGGGGCAGAGGGTAAGAGGGGCGAAAGGGGGATGTATGCAAGGGGATGGGACGCGAGGGGACTGGAAGGGGTGAGAAGAGAGAAGGGAAAAATAATGTAATGGGGTAAAAAAAAAGACACGTACAGTTACATTTTAAAGTCCGCTCGCCTCTCCTTCCTTTATTACATCTCTGGATTCGTAAACGCTTGAATGTGACGTAGTATGGATTGAGGCGTATATCATCATTCATCTGTGGAAAATAATATGCACCTTTTTCCACTATTTCTCAATCACGCATTTGTAAATCCAGCAATGAGAAAGAGGCAGGAGAGGAAAACAGACTTTTGTATTTGCCTGTACTGTACCAAGGAGCACTAAGGAAAGCAAAAACAGCAAAGAATCACTGCTCCTTTCATTTTTTTTTTTTTAAGAGAAGACTATGACTGTCAATATGGTATCTTAACTGTGAGTCGAAGGTACGGCTAGTAGGCTATGAGTGCTACCCCCCCTTCCCACCAATCCCTCAAAGCTGACGTTGGTAGCAAAATGTGAGAAGGGACGCCATGCAGTATAGAAAAACTGTCATGATGGAGGAAGGAGAGAGGAAGAAGACGGGAGGAGTTAAACATGAAGAACAACAGTGAAAGAAAGGGAGAGAGTGCGAGGTAAACAGAACGTGGAGGAGGATATGAGTATGAAGACAGAAATGCAAACTGCGGAGGGAAAGGATGGGAAGGAAGACAGAAAATGGTGAGAAGTTGGTAGGAGGGACAAGTAGGGAAGTGAAAATGTGTGGTGGGGTAAAAGTGGAGAAGACTTATAGCGAAGGGTGGGGAAAGGGAAGGAGGGGGGTAATGAGGAAGAACGGGATGGGGTACAAATCTGAAGGCGAGCTCAGGAAGACATGTGAGAGGATAAGTTCAGGAGGGTGAAAAGTCTCGAGAAAAGCGAGGAAGGGACCACAAGGCCGTTTTCTCGTTGGCTTAGGAGGATTTCTAGAGTCCACTTCCTTGGAGATTTGTACTGCACAGTCGGCATCGAAAGTCCTGTCGTTTCTCCTGTTTATCTTTCCATGCACTTTGAAAATCAGAGTGGTGAATAAGCAGCAACCTACAATGATGAATTCATTTGGCCTTAGATCAGTGTCATAATGTGCCGTTTGCTGCATGTCCACCATACTGAATTTTTTGGGTCCGTGGAGGGAGTTAGGAGAGGCGACAGGACCTTGATGCCGGCTGTACATTACCCCTCACAGTGGTGCTGTATGTTACTTATACACTTTTAACATCGACACGGTTTACACTATACCCTGTTCACTTTGCCTAGGCCTAAAATTGCCATCCCCCCTTCTTCAGTGCTGAGTTATAACAATAGCTAACACTAGAATATGATGCTCGTCATCAAGAAGCGCTACAGAAAGGATACAGAGCCACGGTACTGTCCTTTTCCGCCACTGAGATACGTGAAATAAGCTAAAAGAGGATACAAATCTGGGCCAAGTATAAGTGAATGAACTACAGTAAAAAGGTTAACTGCAGTGGGTGGGGTGTCTCATAGTAAGCAGCTTCTGGTTCTCATGGGGGACGCCTTCATGCAGTGGCATCGATAATATACATCCTGCAGTCCACCGGGTTCACGTCCACCGGAGTCTGAGGCCACAGGAGTAATAAAAAGTATCTCCTGTCCAGGGGTATGGCTAGAATACGACAAGGATAACACAAATACTGCATGAGAAGGGATGAGAATAGAAGCTGAAGAATGGAAAGGGACAGCTAGGTAAGGAGGTAGTGAGTGTGGGGAACGGGCTGGGTATGACCTGAAGTGAAAGTAGGTAGATATGGCTGTGGAAGAGCAGGGCAAAGAGAAATGGCTTGGGTGCAGAGTGTGTGTGTGTGTGTGTGTGTGTGTGTGTGTGTGTGTGTGTGTGTGTGTGTGTGTGTGTGTGTGTGTGTGTGTGTGTGTGTGTGTGTGTGTGTGTGTGTGTGTGTGTGTGTGTGTGTGTGTGTGTGTGTGTGTGTGTGTGTGTGTGTGTGTGTGTGTGTGTGTGTGTGTGTGTGTGTGTGTGTGTGTGTGAGAGATAATGGACATGAGGCAGAAAACAGGTCTTAGTGTTGGCAAATGGAAGGTAAGTGATAATGGGGTTAAGGACTGGTGAATGGATAGGGTGTGTGGAGGTGGAGATGTGGAGGAGATAAACCCATAGGCATCAGTGGGTGGAGCGAGTGGGGAGAGAAGGTGGGTGGGGAGAGTAGGTGGGTGGGGAGAGCAAGTAAAGGTACGAGGGTGGAGGAACGAGAGGAGACTTGGGAGATGGACATACAGGATGGAAGGGATGGGCATGGGTGGGAAGGAGAGTAGATAGGTGGAGGAAGAGGGTGGCTGAAATGAGAATGTGTGGACAGAGTGAGGGTTAATGGAGGAAGAAAATGGAGAGAAGGAGAGAAAACACATTGGGTGGAGGAAGACAGTGAAGGGGAGTGGATGAAGAGAAAAACTGGAAGAAATAAACGGAAATAAACGATACAGAAACTAACTGAACACTGAATGGATATTTAGGTAGAGGTGAAAGAAAAATATAAACAGGTATAGAAAGATGCATTACAGTAGGCTCAAACGGATAAAGCTGATGAAGAATGTCGGTAGGAAATGGAAGGAGACTTAAGATTGACTGTGAATGAAAAGAAAAATATCATTAGGTTCAGTACAGGAACGTTTCTTCAAGGAGGGAGAATGGTAGCTAGAATTAACCCTCACCCATGCTGGCAAAGTATGAACGGGGATGGGGTGCATGCATAGTGATGTTTATGGAAGCTGAAGAGTTGTAGCTGTTGTGTGCTTATTAAAGTTTGCATATACCATTAGCAGAACCGACAGGGTGCGAACATAAGCAAATACAAACATAAACATACTAGTGCTAACTCATGGGTCTAGAAATGCAGCCACGGTACAAGCACTTTGGGACGATATCGATAAAACACCGAGCCACCGCAGCTCCAGGTAGAAGCAGATGGGAAAGGAAGATGCAGAGAGTGGTTGAAGATTGGGTGGTGTACTGTGGGTGTGGGTGGGGGAAGGATGGGGCTGAGGGCGAGATGGGTGGCTGAAAGGGTATTTACACAAATGTGGGCGTGGGCGCGGAGGGGAGGGGGCTACGGGAGAGGCGGAGGAGGGGAGGAGGTAAGGAAGGGGGAGGGGGTGGGGGGTATGGTGGTATGGGCGGCAGAATACACAGACAGGCCGGGCAAAGGCTGAGGCAACGGGTGGATGGGAGAAACAGTATAGAAAGTGACACTATCTATCTATCTATCTATAGCCCGACGCCCTAATCCCGCAAAGGGTGGCCGCAGACAAAACGCCTCCAAGTCACTCTGTCACCCACCATTTGACTCCCCTCCCCCCAACTCACCCCCCCCCTCCCTCATATACACAACATACTGAATGACAGTTACATAGTGGCAGACACATAAGCAGGCAGGCAGTTAAATAAGTATATATACGGAGACAGATAGATAGATAGAAAAAACAGATAAATGGGAAGACAGATTCGGAGAGACAGACACAGACGCAGATAAAGACAGACAGATACAGATACAGTAGATAAACAGATGAAAAGAGAGATGACAGAACTAAACAAAAAATAAACACACACATACAACAACAGAACAGTCATTGCTGAAACTATAACAGAAAACTGAGCAAAAACATTAAAAAACAAAACCTTCTGCACACACACACACACACACACACACACACACACACACACACACACACACACACACACACACACACACACGCACACACACACAGGCGAAAAAAAAAAGGCAGTGAAATAACCAGAATATGAAACTCGGCGGCTCAACAGAGAGGCAGAAGAGAAGCAGAGAAAATAAATGCAAAACTATAGAAAGAAAAAATGGAACGGCAAAAACAAGAAAAGCAGACGAAACCAAGATGAAACAAAGACGAAACCAAGACACGAAACTCAGAAGATGTATTCATAAAGTTTCTCGAGCTCAAGTTATACACACTTCACCACCAACCCACCACACACTTCACCACCAACCCACCGAACACTTCACCACCAACCCACCGAACACTTCACCACCAACCCACCAAACACTCCACCACCAACCCACCAAACACACTTCACCACCAACCCATCAAACACATTTCACCACCAACCCACCACACACTTCACCACCAACCCACCAAACACTCCACCACCAACCCACCAAACCCCCACCAACCCACCAAACACTCCACCACCAACCCACCAACTACACTTCACCACCAACCCACCAAATACACTTCACCACCAACCCACCAACTACACTTCACCACCAACCCAACAAATACACTTCACCACCAACCCAACAAACCCCCACCAACCCACCAAACACTCCACCACCAAACCACCACACACTCCATCACCAACCCACCAACTACACTTCACCACCAACCCACCAACTACACTTCACCACCAACCCACCAAATACACTTCACCACCAACCCACCAAACACTCCACCACCAAACCACCACACCACCACCAACCCACCAAACCCTGCACGACCACAGTAAATGACTGAATGATTACAGTATATAAAATGAAAGCTTAACCCCTTCAGCCCGAGGACGCCCCTTTCTTTTTCTCCTAGCTGTTCCCAGACGATTTTCTTCATCTTGGGAGAGCACCCTGATAGTGAGGATGAGGGGGGAGGGGGATCATGACTCAAGGCTGTATCTAACCCTTCTAGTTCCAAAATCTTAGGCAGATTACTATCCTATAGAGATAAGAAGACTCCATTACTAGACAGAATCCTGCGGTAGACTCTTGACTAAAAAAATAAATAACAATAAAAGGTAAAGATCCAACATGAACACTTCCCCAGGAGATGGAAGGAGGGACGAGAGGGGGAGAAACAGGGAGGCAAGGAGCTGAGTGGACAAGCAAGGAAGCAGAAGAATAACCAGAAGAAGCAGGGAAAGCAGGTATACGGGTAGCTGGGCAGCAGGGGAAGCAGGGATACGGGTAACTTTGGCAGACAGGTGGGGCAGCAGGGGTGGAGGGTCGGCAGGGTAGGCAAGCAGAGGACAGGTAGCTGGGCAGAGAGGCAGAGTAGGGTAGCAGAGGTCGTGGGTAGATAAGCTAAGCAGAGGACGGATAGCTGGGGCCATGGGTAGATAGAGAAAGCAGGGAGACGGGTAGGTGGGCAGACAGGTAGGGTAGGATAAGGTAGGGTAGGATAAGGTAGGGCAGGGTAGGGTAGCAGAGGTAGCGGGTAGGGTCATTAAGTCATAAACCCATAAAACACCAGACTAACCAGAAAAACGGAAGGAACAGAGAGGGTGAGAAAACGGGACAGGGAGGGGTGCTGGGAGAGAAAGGGAGAGAAACCCAAGGTAGAAGACAGAGGGGAAAGAGAAATAGAGAGGAGAAGGAGAGGATGTATCACAGGAATGGGAGATGAGGGACTGGCAGGAACTGGTAGTAAGAAGCTACACAAAAAGAAAAAAAAATCGCTCTGAAAGTCCCATATCCACTCCCACATATGATGCTATCAG
The DNA here is from genome assembly GCF_032717465.1 of Coenobita brevimanus. Classification (NCBI taxonomy): domain Eukaryota; kingdom Metazoa; phylum Arthropoda; class Malacostraca; order Decapoda; family Coenobitidae; genus Coenobita; species Coenobita brevimanus. The sequence continues at coordinate 5,048,158 of NC_137007.1, forward strand.
ATACGTCCACCTTAACTTGGCAGATATTTTCATCTTTTTGCTCCCTTCACATAGCTCAGTGGGTCAATAAGGCAACACTAAGGCTGTACATCATTCCCAAAGTATTTATTCATTACTAGCACTTCATTCTGTACATCCTTCCCAAAGCCTTTATTCATTACATTTATTCATTACTAACACTTCATTCTCTGCATCCATCCCAAAGCATATATTCATTACAGGCACTTCATCATAGTGCTCTTGTTACAACTCATGACTCAAGATGGAGAGACAGCAATTTTAGGCCACGTTACAGCACGAGACATACACGTGATGATCTTGTCTGGATTAGAAAGTGTTTAGGTGGAGCTCTGTATGACATTTTCCAACGCCTGTCCCATTCGTCAATCACAGTACCGGTGAAAATATATTCTGTAAGATGTAGAATAGGTGTGAACATTAAGTTTTAAATTATTCACATGTGTAGGCAGGTCTGAGGCAGAGGTGAATACACTGACAACATCAAAGTCTGAGAGCATTCAATTAATCTTCTCCTGGGCTGAACACTACAATACAGGTTCAGTTCTTGTACTCATTCATTATGGGCCTCACTGGGTAGGAAGAGTATTAGTTTAGTTTTCTGGACTCTACTGATTTCTAACTCAGCAATGTTCAAGCAAGGTGAAAGGCCTAAAAAATTCCTTCAGTATACTAAATGTGGTCTTACGAAACTTCTACATGATGGGATAAGGAAGTATTTATTTTCAAACGAAAAATTGATGCGGTATAACTATTCTAAACAGACACGCATAAATATTTCAGTTTTGCAATTGTTTGATGTCCGTCCTCTCCTTTAGTATTCGAACTTTCTATTGCGATTTAAAATTTCTAAATCTTGAGATGAGAGAGAGAGAGAGAGAGAGAGAGAGAGAGAGAGAAACAAAAGACGCTGGAAGAACGGGTCTGAATGCTAGGTATGCGGAGGACACGAACAATAAAAAACCGACAGCCATAGAAAAACGGAGAAGGGTGGGATGGAAAGAAAGGGAATATGATATGATGTGACAGAATGGAATGGGGACGGGGGAGGACGAGATGGGATGGATAAGGAGGGATAGGATGGGCTGTGGTGGAGTGGAGCGGGGGGGATGGAACGGAGAAGGATAGATGTGTTTGGTGTAGATAAATAAAATCGAATATGAATCACGAGAAATAAAGAATACAGAGAGACATATGGATAGTCACTGCAAGAGAAAAGCATGATGGAAGGAACAAGAGTTATATTACAGAATGGAAATACAAAAAGGAATTATCATACATAAAATCCAAATCCAATATGAAAAAATAAGAATAAAGGAAGGGGACGGACAAATGGAGGGTCACTGTTTAACAAAGTCTGATGGATGGAAGGAAATGGGATGGAAACAAGAGGGAAAAATGTTATATGTAAAACTAAAATCGTAAATGCTTAAGTGAACAGAAATTAATGCGACAGACAACAGCTTAACAAAATATGAAGGAGAGAAGGAAACATCACACGTGCCATGAAAGAATGAAGAGAAAATTTGCAAATGTTAAATAATGGAAAGTAACAATTAATCCCATCATAAAGGCCAACAGACAAACCGGCATAAAAACAGAAACACATACACACAAAAAAGAGATAATTAAATAGGTGTATTTCAGATTTAAACAGATAATTAGTGGATAAGTATCGGTGGCAGAGAAGTGGACTGTTGATAAATTACGACAAAGACAAATAAAACTGAGGAGCTGAATTTCGTCCATAAAGTGTTCAGCCCTCTTCCACTGCACTCGAGGATCTGCCATAAAAGACCCTCACTAATACCAACATACCAGTCCTGAAAATTAGAAACATGTCAGATATGGGGAGTCGGATACATAAACACGAGGGAGTCAGTGTTATCTGGCTATCTCTTCTCAGCTCTGACTCTTCATCTACCACCACCATCACCACCACCACCACCACCACCACCACCAAAGGGAGTGAAGAAAGCGATAGACTGGCAATGACGAGAGAGATAAAGAAACAGATACAAAGGAAAGGTGTGCTATCTACCCCCCACCACCTCTGTCTCTCCACCCCTTCTATCTACCACCACCACCACGAAAGGGAGGGAAGAATGCGACAGACTGGGGATGAGGGGGAAATGAAGAAACAGACACAAAGGGAAGGTGTGCTATCTACCCAACCATCTCTCCCCCACCAGCCTTTCTCTCTACCTACCTCTCCTACATACATACATACGTACATACATAAATACATTCACAGACACATACGTACATGCATACACCTCTGCATCTAATACATACATACATGCATACATACATCTAATACACATCTATATTATAATGATCCGATTTCTGTATGTTAGTTGGTTTGTGGGTTTGCTGGTTTGTTACCGTAACACAGCAAAAACGGCGCATGTTGCGCAAATTTTTGTTAGAGCATGGTACCGTTAAAATGCTCTAAAATGAAGAATAAAACAATTTCTAGGCCAATCGGACCACCGGTTCCCGAGTTATGACTCATTTCTGGCCTTTTTATTTCAACTTCAGTAGTGCAGTGGATGGATTCGTCCTTGGTCCGGCGTTGAAATTACCAGCATGACAAGAGAAAAGAGTGAGGTGTTTCTTGTATTATCACTATATCGCCTCTCCTTCCTCCCTCCTTATACTCATAAAATTTTATAGTATAATGGTATAGTATAATCCATATTACTTGTATAATGGTCCGATTTCTGTATGTTTGTTGGTTTCTTTGTTACCGTGGCACTGCAAAAACGGCGTCTGTAGTGCAAACTTTTGTTGGAGCAAGGTACCATTAAAACGCTCTAACGTGAAGAATACAATTTCCAGTCCAATCGGGCCACAGGTTCCCGAGTTATGACTCATTTCTGATGATAGGAATGACTTGATATTGATCGAAGGCCGCCTTCGGTGGCCTCTCAGCGAGTACATGTAAGCACACACTTGCGGTTAGCCAATTCTTGCATCTCAAAACGATAATTAAAAGCAGGAGAGACTTTTCGAACTAAGAGAGTTTGGTACGTATTTCCCTGACCCCTAAGGTACAGACAGTCTCTCCTACAATGAATAAATTCGTCTGAAGGAAATAAGAATCAACCGACAGAATGTCACCTGACTCAAAGGGTTAACTGGATCGGAAGGCTCGTAATCTCACTTCATTAGTTCGAGGCTCCAAACGTGTAAAAGAATTGTTGACAGCCTCGAAGCTGTTAAAACCCATTAGGATCTTGCTAAACTAATATTCTCGTATAAATGGGTTAAAGGGGTTGCAGTCTCGCTTTATTAGTTCGAAACCTCGTATGTTCAGAAATTACTGATCAAAATGTACATAATTATACGTCCTTTAAATACATCTATCCATACAATGCCTACATAGAAATAAACATATAAATACACAATAAAATACAAATGCATACGTAATAGAATGCAAATAAATAAAAATACAGATAAGTACCATACACAAGTAATTAAAATGACAGTCAGATAGAGACTTACATATCCGGCCAGACACTTATCGCCATTTGATCACCCCAGCGGGACACACACCACCCACCACCATCCCTCGCAAACACACACACACACACACACACACACACACACACACACACACACACACACACACACACACACACACACACACACACACACACACACACACACACACTCTTTAGCTCGTGAACCCTAGCCACACACACAATACTCACCCTGGATGATCAGACACCCCAGAGCAAAGCATTCCACTCACTGAAAGAGAAGAAACACATCATTAGCATTAAAATCTTATAAACCTGGATAATAACTGAATGTCTAGCACCAATTTTACACTCCAAGATGGTCAGCCCGTGCACTAGGAAGACAGGCTCGGCAAGTGTGCAATATTAGACAGTTTAAGAGAGATGCGGCCACCATAGCTCCACAGTTCTATCAACATTTATCGCAGTCTTTGGCTTTTAACACCTCAGTTCCATGACGTCACTTTTCATATATTTTTCTAGTTGGCGTCAAATCATGTAGCCATGTAGTGAGGGGGAGAGCTATAGTGAAACCATCCAATTCGAAAAGACTCACCATAGTCAACTAAAATCGTCCAGAGCTGGTAATTACCAGAGACGGGATCGCAAATAAAGACGTTTAGAGCATTACCACCTCACTTTAGGAAACATGATGGGGGATTTGCATTAACGCGCACAAGACAGCAGGTAATAACCTTCAATAAACCATTTCAAAGCAAGTCGTCGATGTTCAAAGTCGAGTAGTAAGCTCAAAGAATCTGACACCGTATTCACAAAAGTTCCTAAGCCGATGTCGTATATAAGTCCGCTTATTATCTTCGTTTTCATTCACGCGGCTGCAAAACGCCTCACACACAAGCTGGAATGAACGTCAAAGTGAAAAATACGACCAAACAACACGATTTCTGATGATAATAAACTGCTATGGACACTACCGTAAGAACAAGTTAGGATTCTGTATAAATACAAGCCTTGGTTCACCAGATCAACACAAGAACCCGTCTGGCATATCACCTCCCGAGTGCAGTGGCGTACCTCAGCACACATCTAAAGTACGATCACTAGAGGTAAATCTCATGGGAGGGAAATACAGGCAGGTGCTTAAGGTTGTAGGCTGCATTTTCAAGAGTGTACACTGAGATTAGGCCAGAGAAGGAGGAAATAAAGAGGAACGAGTAGAAAAAATTATGGTAAGGAGGAGAAAAACATAGAAATGGAAAGAACGAGTAGATGAAAGAAGGAATGAAATATACGAAAGAGGGGGAAACAGAAGATGAAGGAAGAAAAAGAACAGACAGGACAAAGGAACGGGGAAAAAAACAGGGAAGAAGGAAAAATTAGGGGACAACACAGAGCCCATTTTCAGACAGACTGGGTTATGTGTGGTACGAAACAACAGAGAAATAAAAACCTAGATTTTCTTTGTTTCTCCCATCATTTTACCCACTAGACACTATCATTTAATTGCACTTTCTTTTCAACCCTTTCGTTAAAATGACAGTTTATATAATTTACCTTCTCACCAAAAGCAGACGATTCTATTCAGCTTAGGAAAGTACTCTTGTGATGAAGTGGCTGGTGAAGATTATATCAAATCCCTCTAATTCGAAAAGCCTCTCCTACGATAAATAAAATCGCCTTAAGCTAAATGAAATCGTCTTAAGCTAAATGAAACGGTCTTTAGCTAAATAAAAATCGTCTTAAGATAAATCAATTAGTCTTAAGCTAACTGAAATCGTCTTAAGCCAAATAAAACCGTCTTCAGCTAAATGTAATCGTCCTGAGATGGCAGAAATACAATGAAAACAGATGTCACAGGAGTAAAATAGTAATCACATTAATCTCCTTCTCCAACTGACAGTCTTATTCACTAATAATATCCCTCACTCAATGCCTCTCACAGCTCCTTAAATACCTCCCTTGTATCTATATTATTACTGTCATTATCCTTCATTTTACTCTTCACCTATATTCTTGCCACCTCTCTCCAGTTTTAATTTCAACCATCGTACATATCCTTCTCCATTTTGCATGTCCTACCCTATTTTGCATTTCCTACCCCATTTCCCTACATGTCCTACCCCACCACCCTACATATTCTACTCCACTTTGTATGTCCAACCTCACTACCCTACATGTCCTATCTCATCACCCTACAAGTCCTACCCCACAGCCCTACTTGTCCTAAACCACCACCCTACATGTCCTATCCCACTACCTACATGTCCTGTCCCTTTACCTACATCCTCCCGAACTACCCTACATATCCTCTCCAACCACCTAAATCCTCCCCATCCACCTAGGTCCTCCCCAACCACTTATACCCTCCCCACCTACCCATGTCCTTGCCTACCACTCACGTCCTCCCCAACCATCCATGTCCTCACCAACTACCCATGTCCTCACCAACTACCCATGTCCTCCTAACCAACCATGTCCTCCACCTTGGCCCACCCATCCTTATCAGCCCCTGTGACCACCCACCCACGTCCCCATCCCTCCGCCCATCCCCCCGTCCATTCCATTAACCATTTCCTGATTCACACTCACTGGCTATCTTTTCCCTTCTAATTTAACCCCTATCGCCAAGACCACCCTCCTTTCCGTCTCCTCACATACCTTCTTATTTCTCAACACTCTATCCATCTGCCTTCTTATCTATCCATTTACCTCCCTCTCAACTCATTTGCCTACACACTTTTTCATCTACAAGCCTGTCTATAATTCCAACTACCCATGTAATATATTCTTCTACCCACGTCCCGGCCATACCCCTACACATCTGCTTACCTGCCCATCACCTTCCTACCTATCTACCTACCTACCCATCCATCCTCCACCTACTTAACCACTGCTCCTCTTCCAAGCCATTTACACCACCTACTCACCACTTAACCACTTATTCGTCCACCTACCGACCTCCCCACAGACATTCTTCAATCCAGGCTCCTTATCTGTGACTAATTTACTTACTCCGCGTCCACTCTGCTCTCATCCACACCCACCTCATCTTCTCTCACCTACACCCAAACCAACCCACACCCACACTCATATCCAGACCCACACCCACACCACACCCACACACACGTCCAGAGCCACGATAACCCTTATGCACACCCACACAATTCCTCACCCACACCAAGACCACATCCATTCCAATCCTCTACTACATCCACACCACCTCTCTCACACACCCACACCAACCCTCAACCTCATCCAGACCTACACCAATCTTCCACTCGCACACCCACAAAACCCCACACCCTCACCCACAGCAACCATCAAACTCACCTACTCCAAAGCACACCAGCTCCCACACTAAACTTTATCCACACCCACTCTATCCCAGCCTAATAACCATCCACTCACCGACCGTAGGACCCTGTATCGACCTCTTGACCACCTACTGCTCTCCCACACCCACACAGGTCAGCTGAGGTCACGGCCCGGAACGAGAGAGAATACATTACCTCCAAAACACTTACCTCCCCACAATAGCCGGATATCTGTTTACCACACACACACACACACACACACACACACACACACACACACACACACACACACACACACACACACACACACACCAGGACATCAAGAAACAAATTTACCCTCCTTCAATATGCATGGTTTATAAATGAGCAGTATATTAAATGAACCAAAAACATCCTTCTATGTTTAATGACACGTATTAAGAAAAAGTGATGTGTGTGAGTGTAACCTGGTAATTAACGTGAATTTTACCTTACGACTCGTCCCATTAAAATAAATAAAAGGCAAGGTTTGTTAGTTTTATATTACTGCCTTTTCTTTTGCTTCCATATCTTCTCGAAGCCTTAGCAGCCACCCACCAACTCAATTTAGTGTCCTTCCATCTCGTCCGTCAATCTCAAACCTCCTTAACGCCTCCCTGCCAATTCTCCACCCTCTCATTCCCTTGTCTGATCATCTCTTAGTTCCTCTTCCCCTCCCCACTCACTGTTTCTTCTCTCTCTCTCTCTCTCTCTCTCTCTCTCTCTCTCTCTCTCTCTCTCTCTCTCTCTCTCTCTCTTCACTCCTACCATCTTCCATACTCTCTCCTTTCTGTTCTCTCATCCTTTCACTTTCCCTTCCCTCACTCTTCCACCCCTCCCTCCTTCCATTCTCCCTACACACCCTTCTTTACTCCTGTTTTCCATATTCCTCTACATCTTTCCATTCTCCCTTCCGCCCTTCCTTCAGTCTTTATCATCGTCCACTTCCCTTCCACCTCTCATCCCATTCTCTCATTCTTCCATACTTCCCACATTCCATTCTGCTCTCTTTCCGTCCTTCCTTTCTCCCCTTTTTAATTCTGCCATCTTCCAATTTTCCCTCTTTCCTCTCCATTCCCTTTCAATTGTTTTCTTTTTCCATCTTTCCACCCACACCATCAAAACACACCCATTACCTGTCCTTCCTCTCTCATCCTCTTCAGTTCATTATCCCCAAGCCACATAATTTCTCTCTCTCTCTCTCTCTCTCTCTCTCTCTCTCTCTCTCTCTCTCTCTCTCTTTCTCTCATTCTAGCCTCCACCTCACTTACCCTCTCTCGTCAAGATTAGCTTCACTTCCCATTTTCAGCCTCATCCACTTATAACTTCCCAAACATATCCTGGTTCCATCCATTCCAGACTCCTTCCCTCCGTTTCCAGTCTCTCTCCCTCCATTTTCACACTCACTCGCTCCATTTCCAGATTCCCTTCCTCCATTTCCAGACTCTCTCCCTCCATTTCCAGACTCCCTCCCTTCATTTCCAGACTCCCTCCATCCATTTCCGGACTCACTCGCTCCATTTCCAGATTCCCTCCCTCCATTTCCAGACTCCCTCCATCCATTTTCAGACGTCCTCCCTCCATTTCCAGACTCTCTCCCTCCATTTCAAGACTTCCTCCCCCCATTTCAAGACTTCTTCCCTCCATATCCAGACTCCCTCCTTCCATTTCCAGACTCACTCACTCCATTTCCAGACTCACTCTCTCCATTTCCAGACTCCTTTCCTCCATTTCCAAAATCCATCTCTCCATTTCAAGACTCCTTCCGTCTATTTCCATTTCCTTTGGGGTGATGCAGTGTCCCCTTCCTCTCTCTCTCTGTCTCTCTCTCTCTCTCTCTCTCTCTCTCTCTCTCTCTCCACGCATTACCGCACTATCGCCGCTATGTCGCTTTATGGGCTGTCTAAAAGCTGCTCATCTCTCCACACGGGGGTCTCTCTCAGTGGCTTTTATGTACTCTCCTCAAAGTGGGGTTTTGGAGAGACGGAGATGTCATTGTGGAGTGTTTTGTGGCCTGGTGGATGAGGGAGCTGGTGGATGAATGGGCGCTGGATGGGGGAGTGGACGACAGGGTGGATGGAACGATCGAGTAAAACAGTGGAGGTCGTTTACGAGGTGTTTACTGGGTTGATGGATGCAGCAGCAGACAAGGGAGTAGGCGGATAAGTGGATGAATGGGTGAGTGGGTGAGTGGGCATTGGATGGGGCGTGGATGACTGGGTGGATGGGATAACAGTGAAAGAGTGGGGGCCGTTTGTGAGGTGTCTACTGGGTTGATGGATGCAGGAGTGAGTGGATGAGTGGACTGATGGATGAGAGGGCAGATGGATGGGTTGGTGGATGAAATGATGAGTGGAAGGACGACGTCACTAGAGGGTTGACAGATGGTGGAGTGAGTGGATGGGTGGATGACAGATGCAAGAGTGGGTGGATGGGTGGGTGACATGCGGGAACAGGTGGATGGGTGGATGATGAAATAATGAGTGGAGGTCTGGATAACACTGGTGGAGTGTCTAGTGGCTGATGGATATAGGCTTAAGTGGATGAGTGGCTGATGGGTGTGGGGTTTGGTAGATTAGAGTGTGACTGCATGAGTGGGTGGACGAGTTTTTGATATTTTAATGGCGAGTATTAAGGTGAACAGATAGTTTTTAAGAGGAATATGTTATCTAAAAAAATAATTGTTAAAACGTTGGGATGAAAAAAAGTACAGAAAAAGATGAAAAAAACACAGAAAGAAGAGAAGAAAAAAAGCACAGAAACAAGAGATAAAAAAAAAAAAAAAAAGACATGAGCATCTGGGCTGGGAGGAGGTTCAAAGTTCTATACCCAGTAGTACATTCCACCAGCTACATGTTTGGTGAGTACAGTGTGAAATGTAGTAATGTGAATAGAACTCTGAAGCTCCACCCATCCCAAATACTGTCTTGTTTATGTACATTATTAATCTCTCGATTCTGTACTCTCTCCATCGCTATATTCTAACAGTCATCTTGTTTTCTAGTTTGTGATCTTTTTCATGAAGGTAGCTACCAAATACACATTAGCTATACTATAATATAACTTCTTAATGTATTATAATCGCTACCTCGATTGCTGTTAGAGAATAAACCAACACCAATCTGTGAAGATTTACATATTTTGAGAAAAGATCTGAGTGCAAGAGAATGTTTTTGGGATGAAACTCGTGTACTGTAGCTCGAATGCTGCTATAGGTATGGGAAACATACTGGTTATTGAGAAACATTTCGGTGCACTACACGCTCGTATACGCCTTTTCGTTTCGGAGTTACAACTGATGAAGAAAGAAAGAGAATAACAAAACTGATATTTTTGCGACCAGATTTCGCGACTCCTACGAAGGGTAGCGGGGCTTTGCATGTAGCTTTGCATTTAAACAGCGAAGGTCTTCTTGTCCGAACCTCTTGACCTAGGTCCGAACGCTGGGTTTCGCTAGCATTCTAGTGTGCGCGCCCCTAAACTGTATACACGGGACGCCATTTTAACCTACGACATCCCGATGTGGTAGTCGCGGTGATTGCTGATTGAAAGTGGACGGATTAAGAACATGTGGACGGGTGAGTAATGGCAAGTGAAAGAACGGATGATGCACAAGTGACAAGTGGGTGGAAGGACTAATGACCACTGTGTGAATAACACCAGTTGGTTAGGTTGACAAGAGTAATGACAAGGATGATTGGCTACCTGCGGATGAGGAAGGGATGAGACAGTTGGATGGAAATAGTGGGTGATGCTAGATGAGTGACTGAAAAATTATGGTCTGGCGGATTGGGAAGTGAGTGATGAACTTTAAGAGAATAATAAAGGAGGATCAACGCAGAGGCCGGAGAGACCAAACTAGCCAGCTCCTACGACATTAAGATAAGGCTGCCAAAGAAGGCTCTCCCTCGCCTACCAGACCCACCGATCGAACCAGGAAGGAAAATGTGTGACGGAAGTGGTCCTAAGAAGTTCTAAAAGTGATAAGGGGACGAAAGGAAAACAAGATTAACTGCACAGAACCAGAAAAAAGAAAGTGTAACAATAGCTTTACCTGTGTCAAGAATGTTTAAATAAGACAATTATTAATTTATTTTTATGCTTAGAAATCTCTCTCTCTCTCTCTCTCTCTCTCTCTCTCTCTCTCTCTCTCTCTCTCTCTCTCTCTCTCTCTCTCTCTCCATCTTGTCCTTTTCTTCCCGGGAATGTAGTTAATTGATATTGAGGGTTTCGTCCCTCTTTCTTACCGATGTTCAAGTAAAAACAACGTGGGACTTCCGCAGTTTTTATTCTCTCTCTCTCTCTCTCTCTCTCTCTCTCTCTCTCTCTCTCTCTCTCTCTCTCTCTCTCTCTTGTTCCATTCAGCCGATGTTCTGCGCATCTCCCTACTGTTTATATATATATATATATATATATATATATATATATATATATATATATATATATATAATTTGAGAGAGATAGAGAGAGAGAGAGAGAGAGAGAGAGAGAGAGAGAGAGAGTAGAAAAAAAAAATACTGCGGAAGTCCCACGTTGTTTTTACTTGAACATCGGTAAGAAAAAGGGACGAAACCCACAATTCCAATTAATTACTTGCCCGGGAAATAATGGACGAGAGAGAGAGAGAGAGAGAGAGAGAGAGAATTTACCTATTTGTAGTATTCAGTGCGTCATTGCTTATAGTGTGTGTGTGTGTGTGTGTGTGTGTGTGTGTGTGTGTGTGTGTGTGTGTGTGTGTGTGTGTGTGTGTGTGTGTGTGTGTGTGTGTGTGTGTGTGTGTGTGTGTGTGTGTGTGTGTGTGTGTGTGTGTGTGTGTGTGTGTGTGTGTGTGTGTGTGTGTGTGTGTGTGTGTGTGTGTGTGTGTGTGTGTGTGTGTGTGTGTGTGTGTGTGTGTGTGTGTGTGTGATCAGATGCCGTCCCCATCATCCATCAGTCAACTCGTCCATCCCTACTCATCATCCATCCCTAATCCGTCCAGCATCCAGGCTAGTCACTCACCTTTCACACCTTATCATCGCCTTCCCACTCAGCCAGCCACGTCAGTCACTCCATAACTGTCCCTCAACCACCCTTATCAAATACAGGAACGCCTCTTTCTCGGTCTTCCACTCCTTCAACATTTAAATTTTTCTCTGCTTCTTTTTCCTGCAACTCCGCATCTGTCTGGTCATCTTTCTTTTCTTTTTCCTGTTCTTCTGTCCCGTGTTTTGTGTCACGATTTCATTTTTCTTTTGCTCAGCGTATAGGTTAGTATTTTTAGATGTGCTTCTTGGCGTCATTCCCAGTCATAAAAGTCGTAAAAACATGGCCTCAACTACCAATGGTTATGGAGACTTTGTGGGGACATGTATGTGCCGTAATCTAGAGAAATGAAATAATAACTGTCATGTTTATTGTAAAAGGCTGTAGACTATATGGCCTGTATGATCTACAATTTGATTTACGTTTTCACTGTAATAAGTTTTTAAAATGGCCAGCTACAACATCCTGACTCGTTTGACCATGGAACGTGAAGCCCTGCGACGAACACCAGCCTCAGTCATTTGTGTGGAAGCCTCAGGTAATCGATTAAGTATTCCTTCTCTGATATTAGCTTCAGTGCATATACCGTGTCTTCCATATGACCCCATACATGAAGAACTAGCGAGATGAGATTAGGTAAATGTGATGAATCATAGCGAATTATCTCATAGACCTGACTCATGTTCATATAGCATTTCTGACTGGATATGACCGTAGGAAGTGTTCTCTAACATTATGACAAAGGAGCATTGCGCCCTCTGTATTCTTTAAGGTACTTCATTACCATGACTTCTTTTTTATTTAATCCATTCTTACCGCCACACGATTTTATTAAGTTTAAGGAAAAACTCTTGAGATGAAGGTTTTCCCCAATACCCTTTGGATACGATGACGTCTTTTTTTGTCTTTATCATCTGTCCCCATTCCCGTCAATTATCCACGAGTATCACTCTCACTTCCCGTCCCTCAAACGCGCCTCACCATGTCTAATGGACAAAACTTTCTCTGTACAAGCAATCCTCATTGTAAGATATCGATGTATTTCAGATTATCACAATTCTTTCCAGTTAACTGGCACTGGAAACCGGGGTTGTGCGTAAGTAACAGTCAACCACATTTTGCCCCCATCGATGTGTTTGGATCCGAGGCTAAGCAGCCACAGTCCAGTACATAGGGATATATGATTAGCCTACTTCCCATGGCGGCACCACATGACCGAGATAATTCCATTCACCTCTTGAAGACTGAATCTTTGGAGGGCCGTCACTCCGACTGGGGCGGTCTAACCAGGTGCCATGTAAACTGAGGAGAAACTGTCAAGTCACATATATAGGTATGTGTGGTTAGCGTACCTATTATGTATCCACCCAGGACAGCCTTCCCATAAGATACAGCGTGACCCTGACCTCCCGAGCGAAAGAGAATATATAAAATTAAAATATTTTTCCACAGCGTGAAAATGCTGTGCTCGTGATATGTGGGCTGGAGGTTCACGCAATGATTTACTTGTCTACCTCTCTGTTAGCACAACATTACCAGGCTTTGCTTTGTTTGCCAGGTCCTCTATTATTCTGAATTATTTACAACACAAGCTTTCATTGCACATCCCTGTACTAATTTCTGTCTTGTATTATCATGAATTACTTATATGATTAAACGAGATGGTGCCACTACAGATCCTTGAGGTACAACACCACTGCTGACTGGTGTCTACGGTGGAGGTGCCCCATATAATTACTCACTGCCTCCTAATTATATATATATATATATATATATATATATATATATATATATATATATATATATATATATATATATATATATAATAGCATTTTTTGCTTATAAATCAACATGGGGAGAGAGAGAGAGAGAGACACACACACACAGACAGACAGACAGACAGACAGACAAAGACAAAGACAGAGACAGACAGACGGATAGTTAAACTAATACCCCGACATCAAAAGCAGGGTTAGATTTTAGCGGGAGCATTGTGGTGGTGTGGGAACATTAGCGGGATGGGTGGTGGTGCAGTGCTAATGGACCCACCCACTAAGCCCCACTCCATCCAGCACCACCCCACCCAACCCCACCCCGCCCCGCCCCGCCCCGCCCCGTTGTCCAGCACGGGGGAGTATGACACCACAACAGTACACAATTAGCCTCTCGAGTGAACACTAACGCCGGGTCATGTAAGGGGTAGGGGCAGGGGTAAGGAGGGGGGCTTAGAGGGGATATGTGTTCCTTTTCCTGGATTGGCATTACTCAGGCAAAAGCAACAACAACAAGGACAACAACCCTTCAAAACAAAATCATTATATGCCTCATCCTGTTGGAGAGCCTTATTCCACTAGACAACGAGGCGTCCCCTTGTTAACGATATGGTTACCGGTACTACCCATCGCAATGATATACTTGGTCACAGATTACCGTTTGTCTTACCTCTTAGTGATATTAATACAAATCCAACCCATGGTATGTTATAGTACTCGAAACTACGTCCACGGCACGACACAGAATGCTAAACTGCCCACCTTGATTTACCATCTTAATAAATTCACCTGTAAAGAACCTGCCCATTTTCACATCCATCAAAACCCTGCAATATGGCATCTTATTTATTTATTTATTCACTCGTTTATTTATTTGTTCTATTCATTTATCTTCAATGTACTAAGGTCTGATGGACGAAAGGTCTCATGTGACGGAAGAACTAAGAGATGAAAGCTACTAAGCTGTGAAAAAAGTAGTTTCGGTAATAAGATTTTACCTAAGCAATATTCTTGTTAACATTATGGTAAAGGTCGCGACCCTTGACCCAGGCGTGAGTATAGCAAAGCGTCCAGACACTTCCAAAACTGGCGTGAAGTAGATAAGAAGCAATCAGAAAAGGAGTCGAGAATATAACACTAATGGCAGCAAGTCGGCTCCCTGTGGTGGTGGTGGTGGTGGTGGTGGTGGTAGACCAAAAAAAAATAATAATAATAATAATATTAATAATTCATAATCTTTTAACGGAAAGTAATGTTGCTGTAGCACTTCTAAAACATTTAAATTTTTATACACAAATAACCTTCTCTCAAAACACAGATCTGAAAGCAGACGCATTAAAAACGCATATACACGGTTTTCGATGTTAATTTCAGGCCATGTTTACCCGCTGAACTTTATGGGGTTGTTCCACTCCTAAAACCGCTTCTCTGTTTTTCATAAACGCTCATATTTAGGCTACCTTTAAGTCACTTTTGCGTAAAACAGTAGTAGTAGTAGTGGTAGTGGTAGTAATAGTTGTAGTAGTAATAGTAGTAGTAGCAGTAGTAGTAGTAGTAGTAGTCGTCATCCATCCACCCATCATCCAATCCTACACTTTCCCATGAGGAGTAGTAGTAGTAGTAGTCATAATTATAATAATAATAAAAATAATAATAATAAAAATAATAATGATAATAATAATAATAATAAATAGTAATAATAATAATAATAATAATAATAATAATAATAATAATAATAATAATAATAATAATAAAACAATAATAATAATAATAATAATAATAATTTGACAGTGCAGTCGCGTTGAGCAATTAGTTTACCTGTCTTGGAACTTCGAAAATGGAATCTTTTCTTTTGCTCGTTACCCCAGACGTGTGAAAGAAATACTGACCAGATCGCACCGTACATTAACCCTCCCAATATTATAAAGTCTCTCACTGTATTCCAAGTATCTTAAGACGATTTATTTTAGCTTAGGAGAGACTTTCGAGCTGGAGGGGTTAAATATCCTTCATTAACTCCTCCAATGTCACGGATCTTTCTTAAATTTAGTAGTTTGGAAGTAACAAGAAGAAACGAATAGATGTCACCAGACTGAAGGAGTCGACCCGTTCAGTTTGGTGACGTACTGTAGTTTTAGTGTTTATTCTTGCTATTTCCAGCCGATTATATTCAATTTAAGGGATATATCTTGCTGTGAAGGGGTTACTGAGGGCTATATCGATCCCCCTCCAGTCCCAGTCCCTCCTGAGCTGAAGAGAATCGTCTGGATATAGCAGGAATAAAAAAGTCAGAGGAATAAAAGGGAAAGAACCGATGCTACCGTGGCCGAGAAAGAATGTCGATTGTCGCCATAATCAGTGTGGACAAGAAGCAGGTTCGGTAGTAGGGAATGAGTGCAAACTATAAAGATAAACATGTACGTGAAAAGCAAATCCAGGCTGGCATGAGAGTGGCGTTGGCGGCAGTGGCTGTTCTGGTGTGTGTATGAGAAAACTGGTATAACGTAGTAAGGGACACGGGGAATAGTGAGTGGTATTAATTGTAATGACTGGCGTTGTGCTGGGGGATGTGTGTGCAGTGTTAATTTTAGGTATAACGCATTGCTAGCTATAGGGAACAGCAGGAAGAATGCTAGAGTGGTTTTATTTGTAGTGTCAGGGGTTATTTATTCGTTAATGGTGCGGTAGGGAGGTTAGTATAAAGTAATGCTTGTGTAAGAGACATGGGATGTAGTTTGGTGTTTGTAGCTGTGGGATGGGTTATCTGGTGACTGACGGAGAAGGAGTGAGTTTGGTATAACGCGATGCTGTAGTTCACCCACTTTAACTTGGTCGAGCTTTTCACCCCCAGCATTTTTCCGTAGTTCAGTGCCAGAATAAGAATATACCAAGACCATACACCCGTTCCATAACACTTCTTCTTGAACTTATCCATATCCTAACGCTAACCTTCTCTTCGAGCTCGGCAATCGAGATGGAGAGATGACCATTTGGGGGCAAAATTATACTGTACAGAGCACAGAGTATAGTGTAAGTGACAGTGGGTGTGGTGTAAGAGTGGAGAGAAGCGAGTGGCGTAATGATTAGTATGTAAAATGGACGACTGGTAGTGGTGTGAGGCGGTGATATGCAAACCAGGGCTGACTGAGACCATAATAAGGCATGCTGATTAAACAAGCACATTCCTTATTAGTCTTTAGCAGTGATTAATTAAACACTTGGTCGAGGTAATTTATATACTTAGGGACCCCAACCGTTAACGTGAAAAGCACCTTGCATTCCCAGTTTCAATAGTGATCGCTGCGACATATCCATCCTTCGTTTTATGACAAAGGAAATGAGATAAGGGATGGTGAGTTAATGTTATGTGAAATGTTGTAGTGACATGTTATGAAGTGGGAAGAGACAGGGTGTTACTGTGAGAGTGTAGTGGTGGTAGGGTAAATAAGGAGTGGTGGCAAAGGTGGTACTATACTAATGGTGGCAGAAGTGGTGCTGTGGTGGACCAGTGGTGGCAGAGGTGGTGATGTGGTGGACTAGTGGTACCAGAGGTGGTGCTGTGGTGGACTAGTGGTGGCAGAAGTGGTGCTGTGGTGGACTAGTGGTGGCAGAGGTGGTGCTGTGGTGGACTAGTGGTGGCAGAGGTGGTGCTGTGGTGGACTAGTGGTGGCAGAGGTGATACTGTGGTGGATTAGTGGTGGTACAGGTGGTGGTGTGTTAACTGTGGCAGAGGAGACTTTGTGGTGACAGGGGAGATACGTAGTGATGGCAAGGGAGGTATGTAGTGGTGGCAGGGGAGGTAAGTAGTGGTGGCAGGGGAGGTAGGTAGTGGTGGTAAGAGAGGTAGGTAGTGGTGGCAGGGGAGGTAGGTAGTGGTGGCAGGGGAGGTAAGTAGTGGTGGCAGGGGAGGTATGTAGGGAGGAAAGGGAGGTAGGCAGTGGTGGTAAGAGAGGTAGGTAGTGGTGGCAGGTAGTGGTAGCAGGGGAGGTGGGTAGTGGTGGTTGGGGTGGTATGTAGTGGTGTTAAGAGAGGTAGGCAGTGGTGGCAGGGGAGGTAGGTAGTGGTGGCAGGGGTGGTAAGCAGCGGTGGCAGGAGTGGTGGTGTGGCAGATCAGTGGTGTCAGAGGAGGTACGCACTGGTGGCAGGAGGTAGGGGATGGGGGGAGTACAACCACAAGCATCACCCCTCCTGTGACCTGTCTACCTGTCCCGTCCCGTCCCCTCCCTCACGTCCGTCCTACTCGTCCTCTGTCCTTACTACCTTCCAACTTTCTCATCCCTCTATCCTCGTCTGTCTACTCTTCTTCCTTTCTTCCTTGTCTTGCCTTACTCTCTACCTTCCTTCTGTTCATCTCATTCCTAATCCTCATTCCTCTTCTCCGTCTCTTCTTCTTTCATCTTTGTTTCTTCTTACTCTCTACCTTCCACTATCTCATCCCTCATTTCTCTTCTCTGTGTGTTCTTCCTTCCCTCCTCGTCTTTCCCTACTCCCTACCTTTCTTCCATCTGTCTCATGCCTTACATTTTCCCTGTATAATCTTGTCTCCTTGACCTTCCTCATTCTTTTCTTTCCATTCGACCCACATCTTTTCTCCTTCCTTTCTCCTCTTCTCTGTTGTCCTTTTCTGGTTTTCCTTTCTTTCCTGGTTTTTTACCCTCCATCGGCCTCACTTCATCTTTTGCCCTGCTCTTCTTCCTTTTCCATCCCTCTTATCTTTCCTTGCTCTCTAACCACAACTACTCTCATCCTTCTGCTTCTCTTCTCTTACTCTCCTGCCTCTTGATACTCTCTCTACTTTCCTTCAATCATATCCACTGTTACTCTTTCTTTTTTGTTCGTATTCTCTTCTGTCCCGCCTTTCCTTGCTCTTTATTCCTTCCAACCGCCTCAACTTAACCACATATCTTCTCTTTTTTGCTCCTCCTACCTGCCTCCTTCCATGTTTCCTGTCTTTATACATTGTCTAGATTCCATTCCTCTCCACCCTCATTCCTCTTCCTTTTTTTCTTCTCTTGCTTCCGTCCCCACATTTTCTTTCCTTATTCTCACCCTTTCATCCATTTCATCCTTCATTATTCTCTTTTCTTTTTCTCCACCTCTTCTCTATCCTCTTCCGTATGTCCACTCTTTTCTAGTTCTGTGACTTCCGTTCTTCATTCTTTTCTGTTCCTTTGCTTTGATATCATTCTTCTCTCCCGTCTTTACTTAATCTTTATTTTTACATCCTTCTCATCCCTCATCTATCCTTCCCTCCCCTGTCCTTATTTTTGCTCTGCCTTTCATCTACATCACCCAACATTTCTTTTCCCTTTCTGTTCTTTTCCGTCTCATCTTTCACTGTTTACTGCTTTCTGCTAGTCTCATTCTCATTCCTCTTCCGTTTCTCTTTTCCCTTCTCTTCTTCCTCTGCCTTTTCTTACTCTCTACCTTCCATTCGTCTCAGTCTTCATTCTTCTTCCCTTCTGCTCTTTTTTTTTTTATTTTTAATAAATTGTCTTTCCATATTTTCTACTTCCCTTCCGTAGCCTCTCATTCCATTTCTTTTCGTTTGTGTCTCTTTCTGTTCTCCCCGCCTTCCCTTAATTTCTAACCTCAATTTTTCCCCTTGTGTTTCCCCTTTTCTTCCATACCGTCTTTCCTCACTTTTTTTTTTTTTTTTTTTTGAGGGAACAATCTTGCGGGCTTCTGGCCTTTGGTTCCTCCTCCCTTGCATTAAAAAAAAAAAAAAATCTATTCCATCCAACTTTCTCAGCTCTTATATCCCTTCTCTGGCAACTCATCTTTTTCGTTTCCTTCCTTGTTTCTTTATCTTCCTTCATCCTCGACGTTACATTCGTCTCACCCACCATTTCTCTTTCCTTTCTGTCCCTCTTTTCTTCAGCTTGCACTCCTTGTACTCCATATTTTCCACTTCCGTCAATCTTTATTTCTCTGCCTTTCTGTTCCTCTTATCCTTTCCTTTAAGCTTCCTGTCATTCCCTATTCTATGTCATTCATCTATGCACCTCTCTATCTGTATATCTATCTATTTATATCTTTCTACCTACCTTTCTAGCTATTTACATCTGTCTATCTAGCGGTCTATCAAATCATTCCACTCTCTCTCTCTCTCTCTCTCTCTCTCTCTCTCTCTCTCTCTCTCTCTCTCTCTCTCTCTCTCTCTCTCTCACCACATCCCATGCCTACATCCGCTTCAAGCCGTAAATCGAAAAACATCTCAATCACGGAGTCGCCTTCTCATCCGCTATAATTGCACGAATCCGGTCTGTTTTTTTTTTCTTTACTTCTTTAGCTAGAAAAATGAAACGCGCGCGCTCGCACACACACACACACACACACACACACACACACACACACACACACACACACACACACACACACATTAATGTTTGTGAAGATGAGACAGACATGGAGATCATGGGTGAATATATGAGCGTCATCACTACTGTATTATACTTGTCATCATCATCATCATCACCACCATCCTGATCAATATCATTCACATCGTAGTCATATATTCCAAAGCCATTATCATTATCATTATACTCCGCCCCATCATCATCATCATCATCATCATCATAACTATTTCCCACTAAAACAATGTACAATAGGTATTCATTATTTCTACATTCCCAAATTCCTTCTTTCTACATCATTCCTCTCTCTCTCTCTCTCTCTCTCTCTCTCTCTCTCTCTCTCTCTCTCTCTCTCTCTCTCTCTCTCTCTCTCTCTCGATGAAGGCGTCACAAACATTTAAAATTATTCAAAATTTCTTCCCGAAAAGAAATACAAAACGAACAAATGATTTTATTTTTTTACATTTCCTTTGGGGTGGAGAATTTATCCATTAAATCTTCCCGCTCGCTCGAAACAAAAACTAAATTATTTTTCGCGAATATTTCCTTGGCTGTTTGTATGCAGTTTTTCTCTATATGTTAACGAAGAGAGAGAGAGAGATTTATACCTGTATGTAAATAGAAAATTGGATATAAAGGCAAATCTAAGAATATAGTCAGGAAAAAGCGATGTCATACTCACTGACAAATAAATAAAAATATAAAAAAAATATAAAAATAAACACATACCCCACTGAGTACAAACAGAAGGAAGAAAAGTCACATCCTCCAAGTTAAATAATAGCAACATTAAAACCAACATATTTCAAGATTCACGTGGAGTCAAAGAAACCACTATCTTCCCAGTCCCGTCTGAAGTATATTAACAACTGGCGAAACATAATGAGAATCCAATCCCTATTTAATGTGTGTCTCAGATGGTTAGATTTTTCCGGTATGTATTCGTTAACCCGGGGGAAGATCCATATTTCTCTGACTGTACACTGTAAATGATGTTATAGGAAAAGGAGACAGACTGAAAGAGACTGTTCCTGAGTTGACCAGGCGTGTTTAGTCAGGCAACCAAGTGTCCTCCTGATTTTGACTGATGATTTAAAACTTAAGACACGTAACCCCAAGTCTTCACTGGACTAACGGTGATGCAGACAGACGCCTTCACGTGGTGGCACAGATATAACCGGGTGGCCCTGCTGCCTGGTTATACAAATATCCCAAGACTCACTCCCTATCCCCAGAAAGGAAGATGGTGAGCTGCAGGAAAAGATCAGCTCAGCCTCCAGTTCAATCTGTTTACTTTCAGATGGACCTGGGATTTCAACCACTACTACTACTACTACTACTACTACTACTACTACTACTACCACTACTACTACTACGACTAACTGGACTAACTAATGCCTCAGATGTTCGACTTTTTTGCTACGTG
>NC_137007.1:5074568-5082068 GCF_032717465.1 Coenobita brevimanus
CCTTGTCTTGTTATCTACGGCACTCTTCTACGTACGCCATTATCTCTACTATCTACGCGTACTTACTGCCTCTCCTGACGTATCTGCCAAGCACCAACGCGGCTCATAAATCACGTAACACTAAAAGCCGTACTCTCGTTACCACAGGAGACTTCGTAACAAGTCTTCCTCAGCTTTTTCTTTTCTCTCCTTTCCTTTTTCTTGCATATTATACCACGATAAAATAATTCTCTTGTGTACTATTCATTTTTTTTTTCCAAATCGATGTCGCTTGCATCAGTTACGTACAAGAGGATTTATGGTGTATTATGCACAACGATCGGTGAGCAAGAAATGTTATGAAATCATCTACATCGCCCTACCTCGTAACTGTTCATCCCAAGTGTCCCTCGTAGCGTCAAACATTCCTCATCGCTATGCATCACCCGTAAAAAAAAAAAAATCCTGTACTTCTTCCCCACAAACGTGATAAAACAGAAAACTGTATACCCAATCCGATCGTAGTACAGAACAAATGTATTGGAAAGTTGGTGTTTTGTAATCCCAGGCACATTATGAGTAAAAACTTGACAAACTGAAGAGTGGAGTTCTCTTCTGCAGTTCACTATCCTCCTTGCAGACGATAGGAAAGGAGTTGAGGGACGTCTCCAGGTAGCAGAGCCGACCGCCTACATCGGAACCACCATGGGAAGGCGTCCCTCACCAACACCAGCATCAGAGAGCAAAAGACAAAAGAATCATACTACTGGAAGAATTATACCTAAATATCGAAACTGTATCTATTGTGAGGATACAACAACTTAGACCCGAAATGAATCCCATACAGGACTCATACAACACCAGATACACCAAGTAGTACTTAACGACCCACGGAGGTTAAATTCTACAATCCTTTAGGTACAACTGCGGCCAGTAGTTCTTTTACACGCCTCAAAACTCCGTCAAATTCTAACGAGATATTGCTAAACTACACAGTAATATTCAAGCAAGATAGAATGGTTGAACTCTCACTTCAAAACTTGGAAGCCCCAGACAAGTGGAACGATTACATACTGCAGCCTGTACCTACAACAATCACTCGAGGTGCACCTTCTCTCTTCCCATACCTGGCCGGACTCTGGGCTGGACTGTGGTGCAATTGTGAAATGGCTATTGAGGTCAGTTTGGTGGCCAGTGTGCGGGTGTGACCTCTCTGCTGTGAACCCCTGGATGACCTCTCTTGCCTGTGACCCTCCCCTTCGTCCTCACTGTCCCCTCTGCCGTCGCCCTCTCCCCCGCCACGTCAGGCCAATTACCCAACCATGTCCGTTAATCATCCAGACTTGTCCTCATGTTGTTTATCAGCCTCACTTGTGCTCCTATCTTTTAACCATCAAGCCCAGGGAGGTTTTAATGTAGAGGGTAAATTTATCTGGCGTTACCCTGAGAAAAACAGATAATATGTCCCCAACGATATATGGGTTGATTTTTTCTAAACCGATCTTTTCTTCAAATTCCGTCACGACTCTTTCCTCTGCTCCTGCTTCCTCTAGATTTTTTTTTTTTTTAATCCATATGTATCTGAGGAATCTTCTTTTTCCTTCATGTCTTCCTTATGCCTTTCTTTCCAACACGTCCCCTCCTTACTCGTTCCCCTTTCCTCCACATCCACTCTGCATCTGCTTTTCATCTCCAGACATTCCTTTCTAACCGAACTCCTCCTCATCCATTCATCATTTTCTCCCCGTCTTCTTAATCCGCTGTCTTCTCTCCATCATATCCATCCTCTAACTATCCTACACTTCTTACCCTCACGTTCATCTATTTTCAGTGCCTTACGTCATCTCTCAAACCTTTTTTCTTCCATTAACCTTATCACAACCTAATTTAACTTAGCCTAGCCTAAAATAACCTAACCTAACCTAACCTAACAACCTACACTAACCTAACTATCCCATTACTCTTGCCCCCACATCCACTTACTTAGCAAACTGTATATCCACTGACCTTTTCCATGTCAATGACCCTTCCACAGCCCAACTCAACCTACCCAAACCTAACATAATCCAATCTAACCTAGCCTATGCTTCCTACTACCCTCGCCTCCTCTCATCTATTCACAGCAGTACCTTTTATCCTCTAACCCTCGACGATTCCTTTACCACTGAGCCCTGTGCAACTTGAAACCTGATCTACCCTAAATTTTATTTTACAAACACCCCTAGCCTAACCAAACCTAACCTCACCTAACAACCTTACCTACTCTAACTTCCACAACTTAATCTAATGTAGCTTCTATAACCTTACCATACCTAACCCAATCTAACAGAGCCATCATCCCAACATTAATCCATCTGCTGTACTGTATGTCCTCCCTCTGACCCTTTCCTTTCCCTTGACCCCTCCCCACACCCTCACCAACCTGTCCCCTCCTCCCCACACCCTCACCAACCTGTCCCCTCCTACCCACGCCCTTACCAACTTGTTCCCTAAGTGTTCCCTTCTCGTTCCCTCGTATGTTCCTCGTCGTAGCACCAATTCTCCTACGAGGCATTAAGCTGGCTCTGACAGGAGAACCCACTTAGTACATTAGCAGCAGCGGTACATAAAAAGCACCTTAAGCACATTACAGTACTACATCACTTGCTTAACACACCGACACCCGTACACTTCTAACCCCATCAGAGCGAGACGTCTATATTTTTAATCAGGCTAACAATAGACAATATAAAAAGATAGACAGATGGCTAGATAGACTGACAGAGAGAGATGGGCAGACAGATGGACAGATACAGATAAACAGATGGCTGGACAGATAGATAGATAGAGATGAACAGAGACAGATGGACAGATAGACAGATATATATAGATAAGGACAGAGATAGATGGATGGATGGATGGATAGACGGATGGATGGACAGACAGACAGAGAAGGATACAGACAGATAGATAAGGACATAGACAGACAGCTCGACAGATGAACTGACAAACAGATAGACAGATAGATGGATGGACAGATAAATACAGATACGTTCAAAATGGAAAGAAGTTCTACCAGTCAAGGGATCAGTAAGGGCTGTACCTACCCCCTCCTAATCGAACCTCCTAAGTATTATCGTCTTGGCAAAAAGCAAAAATAGAATACACACTACCCTTTAAACATCCACCACAGCCATCAAATCACATTACCAGGACCACGACGTACTGAAGGATGTAATCAAACCTACACAATAAATACCCTTATGTTTAGGAGTGCTAGTCATTCCACCTAAATATTCAAGTTGATGTTATATATATTTACTGCAGCAATTACACTAAATTATATATCGTTACACATGATAAAAACAGACCACAGGCAGACAGATGGATAGATAGATAGATAGTTAAATAGACAGAGAGATGGATTGACTGTTGGACTAATAAACATACAATGCACTATTTCAAAACTCCTCGTCATGTTTCAAAGCACTCAACCTATACTCTCTTTGACGTCATCTTTGCGTAACTGGAGCCGACAAAGACCGTGGGTAATATAGCCTCATTATAATAGTCTGAAGGGTACACACGATGACCCAAATAATTATATGCACTTGAAACATAAATAACTCAAACGGTGCCCATCAAATCTAAGACTCCCTAGCCTCGTTCTACAGTTTAATTATTTGTTTTATATGTGTCTCAAATATTTACATCGCAAATACAGAATGAATATTGTCTTGTTTCACAGTGCCTTGAATTTTTCCAGTTTAAGAAAAAAAATCCACAAACTGACACTGTGTTTGGGTACAAGTTGGGTCCAAACTTTCATCCTCACAAGAAACACATCACTAGACTCTGTTCACTTTATCTTGGCCTAAAAGTGCCATCCCTTCATTTTCAGTGCTTAGTTATAGGAATAAATTAACACTAAAATACGATGCTCGTCAGGAAGAAGTGCTACGGAAATTATGTAGACTTGTAGAGCCACATTACTATCTTTTTCTGCCACTGAGCTGCAATAATAATATGCCCCAAAAGGACGAAAATCTGGGCCAAGTTAAAGTGAATGAACAATAGCCAGATATAATTTTTTCATAATAAAACAGTTACATTATAAAGATTAGTTTCAAATAATTACTAAAATATCTATTACATTTAATAACTTCATACAACTGATATTAAAAAAAGATCACAGTCTGCAAAAAATCATTAAATTGGCAAGGCAACATTTACGAGTAAACTCATGACATTTACCAAAGTTAGCTTCTGGTACTGTACTCTTTTACAGACTAAACAGAATATTCGTTTTCTCTTGTGCATGTTTAACAGGAACGAAGTCACATCTGAACCGACCTCACACCGTATCGTAACCGCATTCGAAGCCGAAATGAACACATGCCTTTACTGAGAAGACTGTTTTGATGTCTGGAGGTTTCGGGCCGCCCTTCTGGTGGCTCCGCGTCCGTCTTTTTACAAGCTTTTGGCTTATGAAATAATTTTATTTTCAAGACCTAGATAGAAAATCTGGAAACGGAATCACGGGATATAAGGCTCACATAAATGCACAGTAAATTTCACCTCGATCGAGTAAAGAAATCACGAGGTCGTGGCAACAAGCGATAGGGGAAAAAAAAAAAAAAAAAAGCACCAACACCAAGAAGCAGAAAGTGTCCCCTTTTAGAACATGTAAAAGCAAATGTGCCCTGTATATACAAGACATTACTGCAGTGCACCATGTTAGTCCAGCACCTCTAGATAGCCCACTGACCCTGTGAGTGTGTGTGTGTGTGTGTGTGTGTGTGTGTGTGTGTGTGTGTGTGTGTGTGTGTGTGTGTGTGTGTGTGTGTGTGTGTGTGTGTGTGTAAACCCCTTGATTCAGATGATGTTATATTTGCTATCTCCAATATCTGGCCTCGAGGAGACTTTCGAAACTGTTGGAACTGCTGTAGACATAGTGTTCCTTCAGCCCTTCAACCCTTCCTAAGCGAACAAACTCCTCTGGCAGTAACAAGACTAAAACAAGAAACACGTGACTGGACTGAAGGGGTTGTGTCTCCATACGGCACACCCACACACAGTGCCCGTATCAAGTCTGGCCTCACCACTGACTAACGACCACTGATACACAACACCATTACACTACATCACAGTACACTACATCACACCACACTACACCACACTACACTACACCACACTACACTACACGACGCCGCACTACACCACAACACATCACACCACACAGCACCACAATCCACGACACCACACACTACATCTGCCACCTCTACTTGAAACGACTCGTCCACACGCACCACTTCCAACTCCCTCCCCCTGCATCTGTGTCACTACGGGAGTCATTAGCCAGAATCAACCCTTCCTTATGCTGGCCAGGTACGAATCATGAAGGTTTAGTGTAGTGCAGTGCAGTGTAGCGTAGTGTAGTGTAGTGTAGTGTAGTGTAGTGTAGTGTAGTGTAGTGTTGTGTTGTGTTGTGTTGTGTAGTGTAGTGTAGTGTGGAGACAGAGGTATGTGTGAATGTGCGAAAGTCGAAGTGTTGTAGTGGTTGTGCTTTGTGTATGTCATCGATATCAACCGACAAGATACAAACAAATGCTATCATATGAAGGGACGCCAACTCAGTACACTTTATATATCCGCCATGGCTCAGTTTTCACAGCCAAGACTCAAAAAGCAAACGTTGATCGAGAAGCGAACGCTGAACCCAGTGAGCCACTATAGTTCCCAGTCCAGCAACCGATTTTTTGCTATGTGTTCGACTGTGAGCATAGACTATACAATCGATTCCCTAAGGCCCAGAAGTGCTCCTACTCGCAAAGTATGGCTTCACACACCTTCATATGTCCTCAAGGTCTTGCCACGTCTCCGTCCCGTTCACACACTGCAACAACCTCCACCACAGAGCCAAACCCCACAACAGCATCAGTATAAACGGTGGTATTCCCTTGGGCTTATGCAGGTTACTACAGATGGTTTGTTCTAACCTGGTGAAATCTCTGGCCCTCTTCAGCTCGGTTAGTGGCCAAATGTAGCCAAACTGAGGGGTCGAACTGACAAGCACCCAAGGAGATTCATTTTTATTTCACAACTAAAACTCGTCGAATTTCAAGTAACCACGACTTATTATTCAAGCTCCGGAAGTGACCAAGTTCCGCCAGGTAAAAAATAAATAAATAAACTACCGCACCTCCTCCTCACTTATTTTAATTTGCATACTATACCAGTCTTTTTAATTTTTACACCATAAATAGCACAGTACCAGCCACGCAGGTGAAACTTAAGCTGCACCACACCGGGCTACATGTACCTGCCCTGTGATCTACTGGCCGGGAGTGGCTTCATAAATCATCAACTTGTTTTGGCCCTGAGGCGGGACTGACATGGGCCGGAGATAGACCGTGGGAGGAACTGGAATGGACCTGTGAAAGACCTATGATATAATTATGAAAGACCTGGGATACCCCCGTGATAGACTTGGGATAGACCTGAGATAAACCGGAGATATACGTAGGTTGGACCTTTAATAAACCTAGGGTGGACTTTTGACAGAACTAGGAAAAGTTTGAATGTAATGGAGATGAGATGTCTGAGGAGTATGTGTGGAGTGACGCGTATGGATCGAGTGCGAAATGATGAAGTGCGAAGGAGAACTGGAGTTGTTCGGGAGATGGCTGGTAGAGTTGAGCAGAGGGTGTTGCAATAGTTTGGGCATATGGAGAGAATGGATAATGAGCGATTGGTGAAAAAGATAACTAGATCTGATGTGAGAGGTGTAAGGCTGAGAGGAAGACCACGAATAGGATGGATGGACAGTGTGAAGAGAGCGCTGGATGCGAGAGGGATGTCTGTTGAGCAAGGAAGAGTGGCTGTGCGTGACAGAAATAAATGGAGAGAAATTGTGAATGAATAAGTGATGACGCAGCCCTGAGGGGATATTCTCCCGCATTTGGTCTGATCAGCTAGTCAGGTCAGGTGCGGGTAAGGGGATGGGTCTGTTATGATGTGGCAGGGGTAAACCAGTTCTGCTGTCGGGCCCTGCTGCGGATGTCACTGATTGCATTGCGCAGTTGACCCTTGTGCGGTGTGATGCGGTGAGGATCTGTCCGTTCTCCCCTTTGGAGCTAAGATGCGAATGAATGTGTTTGAATGGATGAGTAAATGGAGAGTGAGTCGTCCTGTCTCGGCTACCTCCCTTTCCTTGGGGGAAGCAGCCTAGGTATATAGATAGATAGATAGGATGGACTTTGAATATACCTAGACTGGACCTTTAATAGGTAGGACTTGACAGATATAGGGTGAACCTTTGACAGACCTAGGATGGACTTTTGACAGATCTAGGGTGGACCTTTGACTGACCTAGAGTGAACCCTTAGTAGACCTAGGGTGGGCCTCTAACAGACTTAGCCTGGACCTTTGATAGACCTAGGGTGGACCTTTGAGAGATTTAAAGTATACCTGACATGAAACTAGGACGAGCTTTATAAGAAACTAAGGTAGACATGATATAGATTTAACGAGTCAGTACTA